>NC_091199.1:14782077-14869577 GCF_040958095.1 Procambarus clarkii | reverse complement strand
ATCCTGTAATTTTTAGAATCCAATCCTATAATTTGTAGAATCAAATCTTGTATTTTGTAGAATCCAATCCTGTATTTTGTAGAATCCAATCCTGTATTTCGTAGAATCCAATCCTGTATTTTGTAGAATCCAATCCTGAATTTCGTAGAATCCAATCCTGTATTTTGTAGAATTCAATCCTGTAATTTGTAGAATCCAATCCTGTAATTTGTAGAATCCAATCCTGTAATTTGTATAATCCAATCCTGTATTTTGTAGAATACAATCCTGTATTTTGTAGAATACAATCCTGTATTTTGTAGAATCCAATCCGGTATTTTATCTTGCATTAAGTCTTTGATTTTTTGATTATTGACGTTTGACCTTAGAGGGGGGGAGATATTGATAGAAGACTGTTTAAGTCTTATATATCTTATATACGTCATTATATCATCAAGTCTTATATGATATAATACTATAGTCACCTGTTTCTGAATCCCTCCCTAACTCCATCATCCGCCTTCCTTACTGACGCCCACTGCATTCCCATCACCCCCTCACCAACGGCCACTGCACACACACACACACAGACAGACAGACAGACAGACAGACAGACAGACAGACAGACAGACAGACAGACAGACAGACAGACAGACAGACACAGACACAGACACACACACACAGAGAGAGAGAGAGAGAGAGAGAGAGAGAGAGAGAGAGAGAGAGAGAGAGAGAGAGAGAGAGAGAGAGAGAGAGAGAGAGAGAATGTGAGGAAAGGGAAGGAGAGAGTGAGGTATCCCAGGTAGCCACAATACAGGAAACGCCTCCACACATTTCTTGAGGAGAGGAGCCAGACTGTAGCCTTTTCTCTGTGGTCTGTACCTCATCCTTCCCGACCCACTCCCTCACACTCTCCACTCCCTCACACACACTCCACTCCCTCACACACACTCCACTCCCTCACACACACTCCACTCCCTCACACACACTCCACTCCCTCACACACACTCCACTCCCTCACACTTCCGTTTCTAGCACACTAACCCGCGCCCAAACCCCACGCAATCTGCCCCCCCCTTCCCCAAACAAACCCCCCCCCACTCCTGATTGTCTGGAACTTCAGATAACACTACTAATTCTAATCCCTGGCTTATACACATTGAAACTGTGGCCCTTGGCACCACCTAGAGCCTATCCTGCAGCAGAGCACTCATAGGCCTACCTTGGCCAGGAATTACCAAGGATGATTCCGTCCCATAAGTTGGGGCACTAGTTAGGTGCTCCCTGACCCCTGGGTGACCTCTTATAATGATAGGCTGTTCCCAAGGGAGGAGGGGGGGGGGATTATCAGGGGGCAAGCACCAAGCCATTACGACTATATAGCACTGGGAAGGGGTCAGGATAAGGATTTTGGGATGGGACGGAGGGAAGGAATGGTGCCCAACCACTCCGCCTCCACCAGGGAGGTGGAGGCGGAGACAAATGGGCAAAAAGTTTCTTTCACCCTGATGGCCCTGTTACCTAGCAGTAAATAGGAACCTGGGTGTTAGTCAGCTGCTACGGGCTGCTTCCTGGGGTGTGTGTAACAAAAAGAAGCCCCTGGTGGAGGACCGGGCCGCGGGGACGCTAAGCCCCGAAATCATCTCAAGATAACCTCAAGAAAGAAGCCCACCACGCTGGACAGCGGCAAAGAAAGAAAGCTTATAGATCTGAGGCACCACAGCTGACAAAGGTCCAATACCATAAGGGGTTCGTCTCATACCGCTCCTCTCAACGGTTATCTTGAGGTTATCTTGAGATGATTTCGGGGCTTTTTAGTGTCCCCGCGGCCCGGTCCTCGACCAGGCCTTCACCCCCAGGAAGCAGCCCGTGACAGCTGACTAACACCCAGGTACCTATTTTACTGCTCGGTAACAGGGGCATAGGGTGAAAGAAACTCTGCCCATTGTTTCTCGCCGGCGCCTGGGATCGAACCCAGGACCACAGGATCACAAATCCAGCGTGCTGTCCGCTCGGCCGACCGGCTCCCCCTTTACAAGACATCTACGCGGAAACTACAGAAAACTGGTAAGACATACTTGGGAGTGGATGTAACAGTGCCTCTGGGTGTTACTGTCTTCCACCAGTGGAGCACATAACCTGGGTAACATCGGCGGCATGTACAGTGCCTCTGGGTGTTACTGTCTTCCACCAGTGGAGCACATAACCTGGGTAACATCGGCGGCATGTGGGACGCTGGCTAATATAAGAAACCTAAATAACAACTCCTTCAAGGCAACAATCTACAACAATATTTGTTACAACAATGCTGACATGTGCAGCACCGGCATGAGATCCACACCTTACCTGGAGTATACCTGAAGGGTGTTTCACGAGTTCTTTCACGCCCCGAGCGCGGCCTTTGTGAGAGCTTGGTCCACCAGGCTGTTGCTTGGAGCGGCCCGCAGGCCCACATATCCACCACAGCATGGTTGGTCCGGCACTTTTTGTAGGAACTTGCCTAAATGCTTCTTGAAGACGTCCACCTTTGTTCCGGCAATATTTCTAATACTTGCTTGGAGGATGTTGAACAGCTGCGGACCTCTGATGTTTATACAGTGTTCTCTGATTGTGCCTATGGCACCTCTACTCCTCACTGGTTCTATTCTGCATTTCCCTCCGTACCTTTCGCTCCAGTATGTTGTTATTGTACTGTGTAAATTTGGGACCTGACCTTCAAGTACCTTCCATGTATATATTATTTGATACCGTTCTCGTCTCCTTTCCATAGAGTACATCTTGAGAGCTTTGTGTGCCATACAGTTTATCAGTATTCCTTGTATATCAGCAGTCTTTCCTGCTCTGAAGGAGGCATGAAGCATAATGCTTTATGAAGCAAAATGTAAAAATTGTGACAAGTACAGAGGTTTGCCACAAGACTGGTGCCAGCAGAGCTAAGAGGGTTAAGCTATGAGGATAACCTGAGGAAACTAAATCTCACAACCCTAGATGATAAAAGTAACAGAGGGGATATGACCACAACATACAAAATACTGACGAAAATAGACACGATGGACAAGAATAGCCTTTTCAAATTTAGAGAAAGTAGGACAAGAGGACACAGGAAGCTGGAGACACACAAACGAGTGGAAGGAATGTCAGGAACTACTGGTACCCTGTACGGGTGGTCACCACGAGGGATACACTGGAAGAAGTAGTTGTGGAAGCCACCTCCACCCACAACTCTAAGACCAGATTTGATAAAGAATTTGAACGTCAGAATGGTTCATTTGTAACACAACAGATAACAAGGTTAGTAGAAATATTGACCAGACCACACACTAGAAGGTGAAGGGACGACGACGTTTCGGTCCGTCCTGGACCATTCTCAAGTCGATTGTGTCCAGGACGGACCGAAACGTCGTCGTCCCTTCACCTTCTAGTGTGTGGTCTGGTCAACATACTTTAGCCACGTTATTGTGACTCATCGCCTGCACTTAGTAGAAATAGATAGACCACCACCATCACCACCACAACTACCACCACCATCAGCTATACAGCACAAGAGCCTGATAGAGCTCAGTAGACTCCGGAACCTGTACACCAGCTGATTGACAGTTGAGAGGCGGGACCACAGAGCCAGAGCTCAACCCCCGCAAGCAGTTTAGGCGAGTACAAGGTCCAGCAGCAATACTGCACCTTATTACCTGTGCAACTCCCCGCTTCACTACAGCAGGCTGCTTACGGCCCACCTGTTTGTCATACCCCGGTCGGCCGAGCGGACAGCACACTGGGCTTGTAATTCTATGGTCCTGGGTTCGATCCCGGGCGCCGGCGAGAAACAATGGGCAGAGTTTCTTTCACCCTATGCCCCTGTTACCTAGCAGTAAAATAGGTACCTGGGTGTTAGTCAGCTGTCACGGGCTGCTTCCTGGGGGTGGAGGCCTGGTCGAGGACCGGGCCGCGGGGACACTAAAAGCCCCAAAATCATCTCAAGATAACCTCAAGATAACCATCGTTTAAGATAACCCCTACTGATAATTACAGGAAGTGCAGAGTGGGCAAAGAACCTTCAGATTTTCTATTCTAATCTCTCTTATTCACGTGAAAATGACAATAGAAGCAGTATTTTCTTTCTTCCATGGTAGAAAAAATATATATTCCTTCAACCCAATGATTCATCCCCCTCCCCCTCCCCCCCTCTTCCGCGGCCCCACCAGCAGCGTGGCACATGTGTAGCTGGTGTAGTAATGAGGTCACACCTGCCTCCAGGCCACACCTGCATCCACGTCACACGTGTGTTCCTGTAGGAAGGGGTACCGATGCCTCCATACCCCCCCCCCCACCAGTGTAACATTTTGGACACAATATTATATATATATATATATATATATATATATATATATATATATATATATATATATATATATATATATATATATATATACTGTATATGTAAGTCGTACCTAATAGCCAGAAAGCACTACTCGACTTATTATTCAAAGCCCGATTTGCCTAATAGACAGAATAATTTTCGTTATCTCAACCAAAATAATTCCAATTGGTTTGTTTATATATATATATACATACAACACATTACACAGGACTCCCAACTACTGGGAACAAAAAGTTCCAAGTAGCACAGGCTATGGCGAGCCCGTAGAAGACTTACCTGGCACAGGAGCGCGGGGCTGTAACTGCGGCTTTCTTCCTGTGTTCGAGTCTCATCAAGTCTAAAAATGCTTTACCCCCCACAGACTTGTGTGTGTTACTTTGGTCTCTCTCTCTTGGGTGTAGCAGCCCCTCCAAGATCTCTCTCACCTCAAGGTACTCTCCTTTATGGCACGCCTTCTACCTTCACTACTGTAGTAGTCGAAGTATACAGTCGTCGAGTACTAGAGAGCGCCTCAATTGGCACCTCCTCATTGCTTAATGGTTGTGTGGGGGAGGGGGGAGGGGGGTGGGCAATAGTTACTCCTCTGCTCTATCAAATCACACCAACAGAGAGAAGACAGCCAGTGGCAAGGCTTGTACAATATCGTGTGCTTGTTACACAATATCTGGAGGCTGTTGTGTAGCTTTACTGAACCGCCTCACAAGGGGGAGGGGGGGGGAGAGAGAGAGAGAGAGAGAGAGAGAGAGAGAGAGAGAGAGAGAGAAAAAGAGAGAAAGAGAGAGAAAAAGAGAGAGAGAGCATCATTCCCAGTGAACATTGTGAACAACACAATAACATTGTGAACAACACAATAACATTGTGAACAAGACAATACGGGTCATTACAGGATAATGAGGGCACCTTCAGTCAGGCCGGCTGCTCAGGCTCTCAGCGTGACCTCTCATCACTCTCAGAAGAGGTCAAGGCCCTAGACTTTCCTCCTGCAAGTGTGACTTGATTCACACGCAACCTCACGCTCACACGCACGCAAACCTCCCTCACACACACACACACACACACGCAAACCTCCCTCACACACACACACACACACACACACACACACACACACGCATGCAAACCTTACTCTCACATGTTCGCAAACCTCCCTCACTCACACAGACGCACGCACGCAAACCTCCCTCACTCACACACACACACACACACTCACGCAAACCTCACTCTCACATGTTCGCAAACCTCCCTCACTAACACACACACGCATGTAACCTCCCTCCCTCACACACGCACGCAAACCTCCCTCTCTCACACACACACACACACACGCACGCAAACCTCACTCTCACACGCACGCAAACCTCCCTCACTCACACGCACGCAAACCTCCCTCACACACACACGCAAACCTCCCTCTCTCTCACACACACACACACACACACACACACACACGCACGCACGCAAACCTCACTCTCACACGCACGCAAACCTCCCTCACTCACACGCACGCAAACCTCCCTCACACACACACGCACGCAAACCTCACTCACACACTCACACGCACGCAAACCTCCCTCACACACACACGCACGCAAACCTCACTCACACACTCACACGCACGCAAACCTCCCTCCTCCCAGAATTTCAATATTTCTGAAATGAAAACGAAAAAAAAAACATTACCTGATGTTGATGAGTAACTGCGATCAAATTATGTTTGTTTGTTTGTCCATTTGCGTTGTTTTATAGCGACTAATGCAATAACACCCCCCCCCCACCCTGACTCATCTGGGTGTGGCTGTGGGTGTGGCTGTGGGTGTGGCTGTGGGTGTGGCTGTGGGTGTGGCTGTGGGTGTGGCTGTGGGTGTGGCTGTGGATATAGGCAAGTAGGGGCCATACAGTGCCTTCCAACATTATATTGCATAATATCCCATATTGACTGATTTTCGCCCTCCCTGGGTTCAGGTATGATGAACTCTGTTCATATTATACAGAGTATTTACTCTGTAGATACTAAATATGCTGAACTCTGTAAATATTACATATGAATACTGGAACACATGATGATATACATTGTAGCCAAGATTGACTATGTCATGCATCAGGTTTACGATTATGTGATGTAATTATAGCCTGAGTTTGTGCAAGCACCTTAATCACCTTCAGTGGTTAAGTGCTTAGTAATAGACTAGTTTCTATAGCAGCGTATCTTACATTAGTCAGAGTAGGAGAGACATGAGTGTGTCCGGGTGTGGGTGTTGTGTGGGTGTTGTGTGTGTGTGTGTGTGTGTGTGTGTGTGTGTGTGTGTGTGTGTGTGTGTGTGTGTGTGTGTGTGTGTGTGTGTGTGTGTGTGTGTAATTACCTAAGTGTAATTACCTAAGTGTAGTTACAGGATGAGAGCTACGCTCGTGGTGTCCCGTCTTCCCAGCACTCTTTGTCATATAACGCTTTGAAACTACTGACGGTCTTGGCCTCCACCACCTTCTCACTTAACTTGTTCCAACCGTCTACCACTCTATTTGCGAAGGTGAATTTTCTTATATTTCTTCGGCATCTGTGTTTAGCTAGTTTAAATCTATGACCTCTTGTTCTTGAAGTTCCAGGTCTCAGGAAGTCTTCCCTGTCGATTTTATCAATTCCTGTTACTATTTTGTACGTAGTGATCATATCACCTCTTTTTCTTCTGTCTTCTAGTTTTGGCATATTTAATGCTTCTAACCTCTCCTCGTAGCTCTTGCCCTTCAGTTCTGGGAGCCACTTAGTAGCATGTCTTTGCACCTTTTCCAGTTTGTTGATGTGCTTCTTAAGATATGGGCACCACACAACAGCTGCATATTCTAGCTTTGGCCTAACAAAAGTCATGAACAATTTCTTTAGTATATCGCCATCCATGTATTTAAATGCAATTCTGAAGTTAGAAAGCATTGCATAGGCTCCTTGCACAATATTCTTTATGTGGTCCTCAGGTGATAGTTTTCTATCTAGAACCACTCCTAGATCTCTTTCTTTATCAGAATTCTTTAAAGATTTCTCACATAATATATAGGTTGTGTGGGGTCTATGTTCTCCTATTCCACATTCCATAACATGACATTTATTAACATTAAATTCCATTTGCCAAGTGGTGCTCCATATACTTATTTTGTCCAGGTCTTCTTGAAGGGCATGACAATCATCTAAATTTCTTATCCTTCCTATTATCTTAGCATCATCAGCAAACATGTTCATATAATTCTATATACCAACTGGTAGATCATTTATGTAGACAATAAACATCACTGGTGCAAGAACTGAACCCTGTGGTACTCCACTTGTGACATTTCTCCATTCCGATACATTGCCTCTGATTACTGCCCTCATTTTTCTATCAGTCAGAAAATTTTTCATCCATGATAGAAGCTTACCTGTCACCCCTCCAATATTTTCCAGTTTCCAGAACAACCTCTTATGTGGAACTCTGTCGAAAGCCTTTTTTAGGTCCAGATAGATGCAGTCAACCCAGCCATCTCTTTCCTGTAATATCTCTGTGGCCCGATCATAGAAACTGAGTAAATTCGATACACAGGATCTTCCTGATCGAAAACCATACTGTCTGTCTGATATTATATAATTTCTCTCCAGGTGTTCTACCCATTTAGTTTTGATTAGCTTTTCCAATACTTTCACTATTACACTTGTCAATGATACAGGTCTATAATTGAGGGGGTCTTCCCTGCTGCCACTTTTGTAGATTGGAACTATGTTAGCCTGTTTCCACACGTCTGCTACGATTCCTGTACACAGGGATGCCTGAAAGATCAGGTGAAGTGGAATGCTGAGCTCAGATGCACATTCTCTCAGAACCCATGGTGAAACGCCATCTGGGCCAGCTGCTTTGTTCTCCCGAGCTCCTTTAGCATATTTTCCACTTCATCTCTAGACACCTCTATCCGCTCTATGTTGTTCTCTGGAATTCTTATTGTGGCTGGTTCTCTGAAGATTTCATTTTGTACAAACACACTTTGGAACTTTTCATTTAATGTTTCACACATTTCCTTTTCATTTTCCGTGAATCTGTTTCCCATTTTCAACCTCTGGATATTATCCTTTACCTGCAATTTGTTGTTTATGAATTTGTAGAATAGGCCCGGTTCTGTTTTACATTTATCTGCTATCCCTTTTTCAAAATTTCTTTCTGCCTCTCTCCTTACTGCTGTATAATTGTTTCTCGCATCTTTGTATCGCTGGTATGTTTGGGGGTTTGGCCTCTTCCTATACTGATTCCATTTTTGTGTCTTTTGGTCTCTTGCCCTCTCGCAATTTCTGTCGAACCAATCCTGTTTTCTGGCCCTGCATCTCTGTTTTGGTATGAATGTTTGTGTGCCTTCCTCGTATAGTTTTAAAAATTTGGCATACATTTCATTTACTTCCCTGCCTAGCAACAATTCTGTCCAATTACACTCATTAAAAAAATTTCGAAGTTCCCCATAGTTGCCTCTCTTTAAATCGATTTTATCAACTGTTTCAATGTCCCCATTTTCTTCTAGATGATATCTTAAAGCATATTTAATGTCTAACAGGACGTGATCACTCTTTCCCAAGGGAGGAAGGTACTGGAAGGTGTGTGTGTGTGTGTGTGTGTGTGTGTGTGTGTGTGTGTGTGTGTGTGTGTGTGTGTGTGTGTGTGTGTGTGTGTGCATGCGTGCGTGCGTGCGTGCGTGCGTGCGCATGCATGCATGATATGTAGAAGCTGGTCAGCATTGCACTTCACCTTTGTAAACGCACATATATGACACTATGTAAAAGACACCTCGAACACTGTTTATGTAGGGCAGATGTACATCTGTGTATCTATATAACTTAGATTAGCATTTTAGAAGCACTACAATCACCGTCTGTAGTTAATTGTTCAATAAATCACTGAACTACATGTTTAACACATCTCTCACCCTGTCCATGGAAGACATAAGAAAATGTGTATATGCTGGTTAGCATTGTAAATGTCTGGCCACGTCTGTGGTAGAAAAAATAAATAATAATAATTAAAAACTTCCTGACAGCCACACCCAGTACTCACCCACCAGTAACACCCAGTACTCACCCACCAGTAACACCCAGTACTCACCCACCAGTAACACCCAGTACTCACCACAGCAACACCCAGTACTCACCACAGCCACACCCAGTACTCACCCACCAGTAACACCCAGTACTCACCCACCAGTAACACCCAGTACTCACCACAGCAACACCCAGTACTCCCACAGCCACACCCAGTACTCACCCACCAGTAACACCCAGTACTCACCACAGCAACACCCAGTACTCACCACAGCCACACCCAGTACTCACCCACCAGTAACACCCAGTACTCACCACAGCAACACCCAGTACTCACCACAGCCACACCCAGTACTCACCCACCAGTAACACCCAGTACTCACCACAGCCACACCCAGTACTCACAACAGTAACACCCAGTACTCACCACAGCCACACCCAGTACTCACCACAGCCACACCCAGTACTCACCCACCAGTAACACCCAGTACTCACCCACCAGCAACACCCAGTACTCACCCACCAGTAACACCCAGTACTCACCACAGCCACACCCAGTACTCACCACAGCCACACCCAGTACTCACCCACCAGTAACACCCAGTACTCACCACAGCCACACCCAGTACTCCCACAGCCACACCCAGTACTCACCCACCAGTAACACCCAGTACTCACCACAGCAACACCCAGTACTCACCACAGCCACACCCAGTACTCACCCACCAGTAACACCCAGTACTCACCACAGCCACACCCAGTACTCACCACAGCCACACCCAGTACTCACCCACCAGTAACACCCAGTACTCACCACAGCCACACCCAGTACTCACCACAGCCACACCCAGTACTCACCCACCAGTAACACCCAGTACTCACCACAGCCACACCCAGTACTCACCCACCAGTAACACCCAGTACTCACCCACCAGTAACACCCAGTACTCACCACAGCAACACCCAGTACTCACCACAGCCACACCCAGTACTCACCCACCAGTAACACCCAGTACTCACCACAGCAACACCCAGTACTCACCACAGCCACACCCAGTACTCACCCACCAGTAACACCCAGTACTCACCACAGCCACACCCAGTACTCACAACAGTAACACCCAGTACTCACCACAGCCACACCCAGTACTCACCACAGCCACACCCAGTACTCACCCACCAGTAACACCCAGTACTCACCCACCAGTAACACCCAGTACTCACCACAGCCACACCCAGTACTCCCACAGCCACACCCAGTACTCACCCACCAGTAACACCCAGTACTCACCCACCAGTAACACCCAGTACTCACCACAGCCACACCCAGTACTCCCACAGCCACACCCAGTACTCACCACAGTAACACCCAGTACTCACCACAGCAACACCCAGTACTCACCTGCAACAGAGAGAAATCAATTAGACAACATCAACAAGCCTCACAACAGATTACAATTAATCAATAACAGTAATAATTAGTTATGATAACATCCCTCAATTATGATAAATGTTAATTGATACAAAATATTATGCTCTATGAGCATGGAAATCCAGCGAGAGGGTTCATCCACTCATCCTGTGAGTGAACACACCGCCATAGTGACAGTATTGGGCAGCGCCACATCCTGTGGGTGGACACGCCTCCATAGTGACAGTATTGGGCAGCGCCACTCATCCTGTGAGTGGACACACCACCATAGTGACAGTATTGGGCAGCGCCACTCATCCTGTGAGTGGACACACCGCCATAGTGACAGTATTGGGCAGCGCCACTCATCCTGTGAGTGGACACACCGCCATAGCAGCATGTACAACACTCCCCAATAGGAAGAAAACCCGCTGGGTTGTTCATCCTGTCACTTGTACCCAGACACAGCTGGGACTTGCTTAACTGTCTCAAGTGAACAGCTCCTCAAACAAGAAGATTAACATCTATCAACCCTTAAAAGCTTACGTTATCTTGCGGGTGCAAAATGGGGGAATCTTTTAAGAACAGTATCAATATTTGACAAATAGTGTTTTCCTAACTCAAACAATGTGGGGTTTATTATTCTACACATATTCCTAATGTCTCTCAGGTGTTCACATTCACGTAGATAGTGGTCAAGGCGGTGTCCATCACTCTCACCACAGATTCTGCAACTTCACTGATCAACTGTTGTTTCCATTCCAAATCTCCATGGATATTTGTATCCAAGACGGATTCTCGCTATTACTGATTCTCTCCCTCGTCGTCCTCCTCTTCGGCCATAATGATTGGGATTGCCAGCTGCAACCATGTTGTACCATCGTACAGATTCACTGGTTTGTGCTTCTATCCTCCTTTCCTCAGTTACCTTGTCACGGTGATGTTGCCTGATAATACCTCTAATTTGTAGTTGAGTCTTGGGTATGAAGTATTCAATATGGTCTCCTTCAGCGCCTTCAGCAGCCAGCACATCTGCTCGTTCATTCCCACATATTCCAACATGGGAGGGGATCCACAGAAACTTGATGACTCTTCCCTGATTGGTAAGTACACTCACAGCTCTCTTAATTTCAGAGACTATTGCAAGATTTTCTGCCCGATTTTTACTTAGGCTTTGCAGTGCTGCTTTTTAAACGGTGGAAAATCACTGCACCTTTAGTGTTCCGTTCAAGAAACCTTAACGCCATAACAATGGCAGTTAGCTCTGCTTGCGTTGAAGAGGCATAGTTCTCAATACGCACTTTTTCTTCATTTCTGCGTTGGAAAGTATTATCCTTGATTACCGTGTATGCTGCACCAACCCTGCCATTGACAGGATTAGATGACCCGTCAGTGTAGATTTCATCTAGTTCATCTCCGGCTTCTTTATAAATGTCCTCGAGATACTTGTGCCTCATTTCTTGTGGTATCATGTTGGATTTTTTCGTTGCCATTTTATTGATGATAATCTTGCATGAGTCATCCTCCCAGGGAGGTAACTTCTCTACAGGCAGGAGCTCACGGGCTTACTCAAGCAGGTGAAGCTCTTCCAGGTAGCAGACTGATCTGTGATGCCATTTTTTGCTTCTGTTTCCCCCTGAAAGTAGCACAGAGCTCAGTTTTTTCTTAGCAATATCATTGTAATGGGGATCTCTGGCTATCCTAATTGCAAGCTTAGCATTCAGCTCCTTAGCTCTGCTTTGAACACTGGGAAGAGACAACTCCTCTCGTAGATTAGACGTTTTGGCAGTTCTTGGAACTCCAAGAATGATTGTCATGGCTTCATTTTGAATGCTTTCAAGCCTTTTCATATCGCTTTTGGAGTAGGTGCACAGAACTGGTGCGGCATAGTCTATGACGGAGCGCACATAGGCTGTGTACATCATTTTAAGCACGGCAATAGAGGCTCCATGTCCATTCCAGGTCATAGCTTTCAGTGCCCTGAGTCGACTTTTGCATGTTCCTATGAGTTGGTTGAGCTCCTCTTTCTTTCCCTTGTTAGAGCCGACAGTGACGCCAAGGTACCGATAGTGGTCAACCCATTCAAGTGTTACACCATTAATTTGTAGTTCTTCATTTGCTCTCCGCTTGTGATGGGAGTATGCCTTCGTCTTGTTTGTGGAGAGAGTGAAACCGAGCTCAATACATTTCCTTCCAAGGAGTTCAATGGACTGTTTAATTTTTCCCAAGGTGGGAGCTTGTATTAGGACATCATCTGCATATCCCACTTGTTGTGTTCCTTCCGGAAAATCAATATTTGCAATGGCGTTCATAAGTACATTGAATAGTGTAGGGCTTAAGACTCCGCCTTGGGGGGTCCCGAGTTCCATATTCATTGTTCTGGAGACTGCTCCATTGAAGCAAACCTTGGCTTTCCTTCCTGTGAGGTAGTCTTCAACCCATTTCATGAGCCTCCCCTTGACACCCATGCATGCAAGCTCGTCCAGGATCGCAATCCCCTGTGCTTAGTCAAAGGCTCCTTTGATGTCAACAAATACAGAGTACCTAGCCGTGTCATTAGCCAAGTAATTAACTATACAATTTGCTGTGCTCCGTCCTTTAACAAATCCATTGACCCCCTCCCCTAACCTGCCTATTTTGTGCAACAGTCGGTTTAGGATGATCCTTTCAAGCATCTTGCAAGTGCATGACACGAGGCTGATAGGTCTGTAATTGCCAGGGTCATTAGGCTTCGGTATGGGAACAATTATTGCGTGTTTCCATTGTGTAGGCAACACTCCACTTAGGAATGACTTGTTAAACAGGTGGAGTAGTGGATTCCCAGACACTTCACACAGTGCATTGAGTATGTCGTAGGTGACGCCATCTTCACCAGGTGCTGTACTTTTACCCTTTTTCATAGCGCCCCTTACTTCTTGGGCTGTGATTGGTTCCCCATATTCGTCATCACTAGACAGTGCTCTTGTTATCCTAATTCTTCTGTCATCATGTCGCAGGAGCTGTTCCCTGCTTACTTCAGCAGGGAGGGAGGAAGAGGATGCTGCATCACTCCACTTGTGAATTAGTTCCTCAGCCTTACCCTGGGGGTCTTTGTGAGCCGCAGGCCGGGTTCTGCCCCCCTTAGCTATCTGTATCTTTGCCCACACTTGTCTTGCAGATGTTTCCCGTCCAATAGAGCTAGTAAAGTCCAGCCATTGTCTTTCCCGCTCTTTAATCTTCTCTTCCCTGGCTACTTGACACACAGTTTAAACAGCTCTTGATTACTTTCAGTGGGATGTCTCCGGTACTCTCTACTCATGTCTCGCACATTTGCGTTAAGCATCTTTATGTAATCGTTCTCATACCGTTTTATTTTCTTCCTCTGAGGGTTACTTCGCCCAGGCGTACGGCGGGGAACTCCGAGACATCTCTCAATTTGGTGATTAACGTCATCAACAAATGTATCAATGTCTTCTGGGATTTGGTATTCCGTGAACCAGTCACTCATCCTGTTTATGAAGTGCGGCCTCATATCTGGTCCGAGTGATAATCTTTTTCTTTTGTCTCTTTCCTTCTCTTGCTCATGTCGACGGTGGTAATCAGTGCCCAATTGTCACTACATAAACTGTGCACAATGTGTGTACTGGCATCCGTGTCCTGTGCATTCAGCAGGAGAGCATAGTCTAATCTTCCTCCTCTGAGGTGAGTTGGTTGTTCATCACCCAGGACTCTAAGGTTTTAAGGTTTTCACTTCCCCTGACAAGCTGGCTCCCTCTTGTCAGCGAGCTGTGAGTGTGTGTGAGGTTCTTCACATGTGTTTCACCATATATGGATGTCTATAGATGAATACTGTGTAGCATTCATATATACACACTCCGATGCTTCCACACATGTTGTTCTGTTTAAGTCTCTTTATTTTATTATTATTATTATTTGTCGAGTTGTTCATACATACATACATATTTATCGAGTTGCTCATACATACACATATATACATACGAGAGAGTAGAGTGTCGTGACGATAAGGGGACGGGAGGGGGTGAGGGGACGGGAGGGGTGAGGGGACGGGAGGGGTGAGGGGACGGAAGAGGAAGTAATATGAGAGGGGAGATGGAAGGGAATGGCAGGCTGTGACGGGTTCTGCTCCCACTAGACCCGGAACCACGAGAGTGGAAGGGGGTTTAGACAGCAAGAAGGAATGGGAAGTGGAAGGGAGGGAAGTGGAAGGGAGGGAAGAGACGGAGGAGGAACAGAAGTATTGAGAAGGTAGGTTGATGGGGGGGGGGGGAACTGACTCTAAGAAAAGCCAACAAGAAGTTAATCACCTTGTTGTGGGGTTGTATGGAGGAGGGGGGGGGGGGCAGTAATTCGACCTTGTGGGGGTTGGGGGTGTGACCTTGATATATGGCTAACACGTGTATGTACACTGGCTTCCTGTCCCTCAGGAGCACCCCCTTCACCCACCCCGCTCTTGGGAGGGGGGGGGGGCATGCATGAGCCGAGAGTGAGTCTTGAGTATTGTGTCATGTGTTGTGACACAATGATTCCTCCTGTCTCTCCCTCACCCCTCTCCCTCTCTCACTCTCTCCCTCTCTCTCTCACTCTCTCCTCCCTCCCTCCCTCCCTCAAGCTCTACCTACTCTCTCCCTGAACCTCACCCTCCCTCCATAAGGTAACCCAGCTCCATCACACTAGGCCCCCCCACAAAAAAAAAATAAAAAATAGGCCTACCCTTAACTTTAAAGTTAACGAATATACCACTCTAAAAACAGTTAATTAACGATTTTAACAGTACGACATTAACTACCTACAGTGACCGCCTGATATCTATATTCCACTCAACACTTAAAACGTCCCAAAAAATGAAAATGATTGGAGATTTATAAAGTAAATGAGTTTACAATCAGACGCTGTAAACTGCTCCCCCAAAAAGGGGGGTTTCCTAAACGCTAGTTCATAATTCATTTCCAATCACTAGGATCATGGGGAAATTGTTTGAACTCGGGTCACAATAGTTGCAGTGTTGTTGGTCTACCAACCAGGCCATGGTTGCTCACAATATGGAAGGATCTCAAGAGATACCTAACTGCCATCCAACTGAGATCCCCCAAAAAGAAACTCAAGTCTCCTGGTATGATAAATGCCTTTACAAAGAGATACAGCTATAGAACGTGAGATACATACAGATAAAGCGAGAGATAAATGTATTTATGAGATATATAATAAGAGAAAAATATATAGAAACAGAGGGAAGGAGAGAGAGAGAGAGAGAGAGAGAGAGAGAGAGAGAGAGAGAGAGAGAGAGAAAGAGAGAGAGAGAAAGAGAGAGAGAAAGCGAGAGAGAGAGAGAGAGAGAGAGAGAGAGAGAGAGAGAGAGAGAGAGAGAGAGAGAGAGAGAGAGAGAGAGAGAGAGAGAGAGAGAGAGAGAGAGATGGTGAGAGGAAATGCCAGACGCAACAAAAAAGGGGATAGGTTGCCGAGCCATAAGTGACGTCATTAGTCATGAGTCAGGCTGGCGGGTGAGACATGAGTGACGTCACTAGACATGAGTCAGGCTGTCATAACGAGTCAAGTGAAGCATTTCGTCACATAATGAAGACCACTGTGGTAAAGCTTATAAACCATGCTCAGTATTAACCTTTACCTCTCTCCCCGTATTATAATATATTAGCATATTGTACATATATAGGCATTGGTTAGGTTAGGTGTTTAGGTTCTGTTGGCGATTATTTGTATTTGTAGTACGTGGGTGAAGCATTTACAGCGTTGTGGTTCGAACAAAACTCGTCAGTGAAGCACTTGTTCCGGAAGTGTTCGGACGTCATCAGTTGTGAGTCGTGCAGTCCGTCCTCCAAACAAAGACCCAAAAGTTATTCCATGCACCCGCCAAACCCCCTATTTATGAATGAAAAGCGGTTTACACACGACTCACAACTGCTGACGTTCGAACATATCCGGAACAAGTGTTTCACTGACGAATTTTGTTCGAATCACATCGCTATAAATGCGTCACCCACGAACTACAAATACTCGCCAACAGAACCTAAACACCTGACCTAACCTAACCTATGCCTATATATACACAATATGCTAATATATTATAATATTAATTTATACTTGAGAAAATTCCCGTTACGAATGAACAGCATGTTAAAATTTATGAATGCGTCTGTGGGGTCGACCGCTGGATGGAATGGACTTGAGTCGAGGGTTGGCTCGCCAGAAAAGATTCCCCAGGGTTCTAATGCCGGTAGTTTTGCGTCGTCTGCGTGCACGCACGCACGCGCGCGCGCGCACACACAGTAGCCTGGGGCCTCGTAGCCTGGTGGATAGCGCGCAGGACTCTTAATTCTGTGGCGCGGGTTCGATTCCCGCACGAGGCAGAAACAAATGGGCAAAGTTTCTTTCACCCTAAGTGCCCCTGTTATCTAGCAGTAAATAGGTACCTGGGAGTTAGTCAGCTGTCACGGGCTGCTTCCTGGGGTGTGTGTGTGTGTGTGGTGTGGAGAAAAAAAAAAAAGTAGTTAGTAAACAGTTGATTGACAGTTGAGAGGCGGGCCGAAAGAGCAAAGCTCAACCCCCGCAAAAACACAACTAGTAAACACACACTGACACATAAGACTCAACACCTGTAGATAGATCTGGTACATAATTGAGGAATAGTATTGGACCCAGCACCGATCCTTGAGGCACTCCGCTCGTCACCCTACGTCAGTCCGACCTCCTCGCTGTCTCTCTCTCTCTCTGACTCCTGTCTCTTAAATAATTATTTACAGATGTTAGTGCGTCTTCCGTTTATTCCCCGTCTGGCTCTCGAGTTAATGTAGTAATTACTACAGTTTTCAGTTTATGTAGTGTGTGTGTCTTGTAAGGAACTGTGTCAAAGGCTTTCTGGCAGTCCAGAAATATGCAGTCTGTCCAACCTTCTCTGTCCTGCTTTATTTGTCTTACTTTATCATAGAACTTCAGTAGCTTTGTCAGGCACGACTTTCCTTCCTTATAGGCGTGTTCATGTTTGTTTACATACCTAATTCTCTCCAGGTGTGTAACTATGTTTGTTTACATACCTAATTCTCTCCAGGTGTGTAACTAGTCTTGGTCATACCTTAGTGGGGGGTTCTGGGAGTTGTTCTACTCCCCAAGCCCGGCCCGAAGCCAGGCTTGACGTGAGAGTTTGGTCCACCAGGCTGTTGCTTGGAGCGGCCCGCAGGCCCACATACCCCCCACAGCCCGGTTGGTCCAACACTTCTTGACTAGAATGGAAGAATCATCATATTTTTTCAAGTACTTTGCAATGTTCGTCAGTGACACTTGTCTGAAGTTAAGGTCTCTTTTGATCTCCTTTCTTATAACTTGGTATGTAGCACATTTGCCTTCTTCCAGCGGCTGGGCAGTTCTCCCTTTGTGACTCATTAAGAACCAATGCTAGAGAATCACTGAGGTCCTGTGCTGCTTCTTTTAACATCCACGGTATTCTTGAGGTTATCTTGAGATGATTTCGGGGCTTTAGTGTCCCCGCGGCCCGGTCCTCGATCAGGCCTACACACCCAGGAAGCAGCCCGTGACAGCTGACTAACACCCAGGTACCTATTATACTGCTAGGTAACAGGGGCATAGGGTGAAAGAAACTCTGCCCATTGTTTCTCGCCGGCGCCCGGGATCGAACCCAGGATCACAAGTCCAGTGTGCTGTCCGCTCGACCGACCGGCTCCATAATATATTGTCTGTTCCTGTAGCTTTAGTTTCGCCAAGTGCCGCTAGGTGTTTCCTCACTTCCCGAGGAGGACTAGTCGAGGACCGGGCCGCGGGGACGCCAAAGCCCCGAAATCATCACAAGATAACCTCAAGAAGATAACTTCATCTGGTGTTACCTGTTACACCTGATATCTGATAGACTGTCGTCTCATGTAACCTCTTCTTCCAGCACTGGGAGCTGTTCAGGGGTGGACACGCCAAGAATGCGTCAACTTCCTCACAAACTGTCTTATAATGTCTTGTATATTCACCTCCCGTCGTCCGTAATCACTTGGTCGTTCACGGTCATTTTCCTTCTTGTATGGTCAGGAAGGACTTACCGTTTCTTAGCTTTAGAGATAATTTAATGTATTCACCTAGTTGTGTTTGCGGGGGTTGAGCTTTGCTCTTTCGGCCCTCCTCTCAACTGTCAATCAACTGTTTTTAATAACTACATTTTTTCCCCACACCACACACACACACACACACACACACGCACACACACACGCACACACACACACACACGCACACGCGCACACACACACGCACACGCACACACACACACACGCGCACACACACACACATTAGAAGGATTAAGACAGAGGAGGACAGCTTGAGGCTTCAAGAACACCTGGACAAACTGCAAGAATGGTCGAACAAATGGTTGTTAGAGTTTAACCCAAGCAAATGTAATGTGATGAAGATAGGGGGTAGGAAGCAGGAGACCTGATACAAGGTATCAATTGGGAGATGAAATACTTCAAGAGTCAGAGAGAGAGAGAAAGACCTGGGGGGTTGATATCACGCCAGACCTGTTCCCTGAAGCTCATATCAAGAGGATAACATCAGCAGCATATGCCAGGTTGGCTAACATAAGAACGGCCTTAAGAAACTTCTGTAAGGAATCTTTCAGAACATTATACACCACATATGTCAGACCAATCCTGGAGTATGCAGCCCCAGCATGGAGTCCATATCTAGTCAAGCATAAGACTAAACTGGAAAAGGTTCAAAGGTTTGCCACCAGACTAGTACCCGAGCTGAGAGCTACAAGGAGAGACTACGGGAATTAAACCTCACTTCGTTGGAAGACAGAAGAGTTAGGGGGGACATGATCACCACATTCAAGATTCTCAAGGGAATCGACAGGGTTGATAAAGACAGGCTATTTAACACAAGGGGCACACGCACTAGGGGACACAGGTGGAAACTGAGTGCCCAAATGAGCCACAGAGATATTAGAAAGAACTTTTTTAGTGTCAGAGTGGTTGACAAATGGAATGCATTAGGAAGTAATGTGGTGGAGGCTGACTCCATACACAGTTTCAAGTGTAGATATGATGGAGCCCAATAGGCTCAGGAACCTGTACACCTGTTGATTGACGGTTGAGAGGCGGGACCAAAGAGCCAGAGCTCAACCCCCGCAAGCACAACTAGGTGAGTACAACTAGGTGAGTACACACACCAGGAAGCAGCCCGTGACAGCTGACTAACTCCCAGGTACCTATTCACTGCTAGGTAACAGGGGCATTCAGGGTGAAAGAAATTTTGCCCATTTGTTTCTGCCTTGTGCGGGAATCGAACCCGCGCCGCAGAATTACGAGTCCTGCGCGTTATCCACCAGGCTACGAGGGCCCCCTGTGTGTGTGTGTGTGTGTGTGTGTGTGTTTTTCCCGCGCGCGCGTATACACTGGATATTTAAATTTAAACCCATTAATCCACATACAAAATGAACCCATTGAGTTAATCGGGTCGCCGGATTTATTAAATCACCATACAAACATATCCCACTATCCCCCCCCCAAAAAAAAAAATCTCCATAATCCCCCACTGAAGCCTCATGACCTTCGTGCACACAAACATTATTTAATTGATAAAATTTGATATATCACCACCTGGGGGGCCTCGTAGCCTGGTGGATAGCGCGCAGGACTCGTAATTCTGTGGCGCGGGTTCGATTCCCGCACGAGGCAGAAACAAATGGGCAAAGTTTCTTTCACCCTGAATGCCCCTGTTACCTAGCAGTAAATAGGTACCTGGGAGTTAGTCAGCTGTCACGGGCTGCTTCCTGGAGGTAGAGGCCTGGTCGAAGACCGGGCCGCGGGGACACTAAAAATCCCCGAAATCATCTCAAGATAACCTAATCTTCAGATCACCTCGTCTCAGGCGTATTAATCAAAGGATATCGAACGAAACTGATTGGAATCTTTACTCCTAAAATACAAAAGTGTATTTGCATCTTGTATATGATTAATTTGATTAATAATAAGGCCTTCTTGTATTATAGATACAGAGGGGGAACCAGAGGCGATAGATTTTGTGTCTAGCTCTACTCTCCTCCCTCTTCCTCTCTTCTCTCTCTCTCCTCTCCCTCTCTTCTCCTCTCCCTCTCTTCTCCTCTCCCTCTCTTCTCCTCTCCCTCTCTTCTCCTCTCCCTCTCTTCTCCTCTCCCTCTCTTCTCCTCTCCCTCTCTTCTCCTCTCCCTCTCTTCTCCTCTCCCTCCTCCTCTTTCATCAGCATTACATACTTGTATACCTTCTACGTTATTCTCCTTATGTGGTAATGCTTCCTTATTGGTGGTATTGTCTCTAATGCTGTCCACTCTTCTTAGTGGGCAGCATTCTACCAGTCTACTGGTAGAGTCAGCAGTGAGTCTACCGGTAGCGTCAGCAGAGTGTCTACTGGTAGAATCAGCAGTGAGTCTACTGGTAGATTCAGACAAGCAGCTACACCATAAGGAGAAGATAACTACAGGAATCGAAACATAAGAAAGATTTGAGAGTGGATATAATTCCATCGTTAACACCGGCGATACACACAAACAGGATAACATCAGCAGCATATAGGATGCTGGTAAATATAGGAACATGGTTTCTAAATCTAAATCAGGACACCTTCAATCCAATCTACACAACATTCGTTAGACCAATACTGCAGTATGCAGCACCAATATGACATCCACACCTTGCAAAGCATAAAGCCAAGAAAGTACGCAAGTTAGCAACAAGACTGGTGCCTGAGATAAGAGGCTTAAGGTATGTGGATAGCCTTAAAGAACTACATCAAATAACCCAAGGGAATAGAATTATTACAGGTGATATGATCACAGCATACAAGATACTGAGGACAAGAACGCCTCTTTAAACTGAGAACAAGATATAAATTGGATGTTATAAATGCCAATGCATCTAAGACACGTAAGGAAAAGCCCGCACCCAGCATGGGGGATCAACAAGAGGAGTGCTATGAAGAAACAAGCTGTGGAAGCAACAGCCTGGTGGACCAAACTCTCACACAAGTCAAGCCTGGCCTCGGGCCGGGCTTGGGGAGTAGAACAACTCCCAGAACCCCATCAACCAGGTATCAACCAGGTACCTCCATCCACAACTTTAAAGCCGGATTCGACAAGGAATTCGACCGTTTTAATAAAAATTTTAAATTTAAAACGGTCGAATTCGACCGATTTTAAATTTAAAACGAAATTTCGAATTTTAAATTTAAAACGGTCGAATTCGACCGTCAGAACAGTTGAAGTATATAACACAATGAGCAACAAGGCTATATAACAGTTGGGGCAGAGAGAGCTGGGACCTCACGTCCCAGTAGTACAACCCCCCCCCCCTCACCCCCACAACCCCCCTCACCCCTCACAACACCAGCCAGACCATATGAGACGGGCCGGATGCACATACGGATGTCAGACAGAGCCAGCCAATGTTAGGTCTCCTCACTGCACTCACTGCCTTGTTAAGGTTCCTATAATGATGACATTATTATCAGGGAACTACCGCCCCCCCCCCTCACACCACCATCAGCCAAAGATGCTTCAAAAGGGGAAGATTATTCTATCCTCACATCCCTGTTCCTCGTCCTCATATCCCAGCTCCTCGTCCTCATATCCCAGCTCCTTGTCCTCATATACCAGCTCCTTGTCCTCATATACCAGGTCCTCGTCCTCATATCCCAGCTCCTTGTCCTCATATACCAGCTCCTTGTCCTCATATACCAGGTCCTCGTCCTCATATCCCAGCTCCTCGTCCTCATATCCCAGCTCCTTGTCCTCATATACCAGCTCCTTGTCCTCATATACCAGGTCCTCGTCCTCATATCCCAGCTCCTTGTCCTCATATACCAGCTCCTTGTCCTCATATACCAGGTCCTCGTCCTCATATCCCAGCTCCTTGTCCTCATATCCCAGCTCCTTGTCCTCATATACCAGGTCCTCGTCCTCATATCCCAGCTCCTTGTCCTCATATACCAGGTCCTCGTCCTCATATCCCAGCTCCTTGTCCTCATATACCAGCTCCTCGTCCTCATATCCCAGCTCCTTGTCCTCATATACCAGGTCCTCGTCCTCATATCCCAGCTCCTTGTCCTCATATACCAGGTCCTCGTCCTCATATCCCAGCTCCTTGTCCTCATATACCAGCTCCTCGTCCTCATATCCCAGCTCCTTGTCCTCATATACCAGGTCCTCGTCCTCATATCCCAGCTCCTCGTCCTCATATCCCAGCTCCTTGTCCTCATATACCAGGTCCTCGTCCTCATATCCCAGCTCCTTGTCCTCATATACCAGCTCCTCGTCCTCATATCCCAGCTCCTTGTCCTCATATACCAGGTCCTCGTCCTCATATCCCAGCTCCTTGTCCTCATATCCCAGCTCCTTGTCCTCATATACCAGCTCCTCGTCCTCATATCCCAGCTCCTTGTCCTCATATACCAGGTCCTCGTCCTCATATACCAGGTCCTCGTCCTCATATCCCAGCTCCTTGTCCTCATATACCAGGTCCTCGTCCTCATATCCCAGCTCCTTGTCCTCATATACCAGCTCCTCGTCCTCATATCCCAGCTCCTTGTCCTCATATACCAGGTCCTCGTCCTCATATCCCAGCTCCTTGTCCTCATATACCAGGTCCTCGTCCTCATATCCCAGCTCCTTGTCCTCATATACCAGGTCCTCGTCCTCATATCCCAGCTCCTTGTCCTCATATCCCAGCTCCTTTTCCTCATACCAGGTCCTCGTCCTCATATCCCAGCTCCTTGTCCTCATATCCCAGCTCCTCGTCCTCATATCCCAGCTCCTCGTCCTCATATCCCAGCTCCTCGTCCTCATATCCCAGCTCCTCGTCCTCATATCCCAGCTCCTCGTCCTCATATTCCAGTTCCTCGTCCTCATATCCCAGTTCCTCGTCCTCATATCCCAGCTCCTCGTCCTCATATCCCAGCTCCTCCATACATCTCTCTCCACCTCCCAGACACCCACACTCCAGACTCCGCTGCCTCCACCATCCTACCCTTACCTGCCAGGATGGGACCTTCTCCCCATCCCTCCCTATCCTTACCCACCAGGATGGGGGAGGGCCGGCCAGTCTTAAAGCTGCCGTTTTCCTTCTGCCCCGTTAGTTCTCTGGAGAGATACGGTTGTGCCTTTTCGAACCCTTTCTTCTCTCAGCTCTCTCTCTCTCTCTCTCTCTCTCTCTCTCTCTCTCTCTCTCTCTCTCTCTCTCTCTCTCTCTCTCTCTCTCTCTCACACACACACAGGGCCCAGTGTTTAACGCCTTCTGGTGGTATGTTGGGTGTCTTGCTATGCCTATTCTGTACAAGGCGCTTGTTGTGGTCAGCGACCCGCACAACTAGAGCAGCACGGCGTCACCCCTCACCTCACACACACACACACACACACACACACACACACACACACACACACACACACACACACACACGCACACGCACACACACACACAACTGTGTGTGGTATCTAGAGGTGTCTAGAGACGAAGTGGAAAAAATGCTCAAGGAGCTAAATAAGAACAAATCAGTTGGTCCAGATGGAGTTTCACCATGGGTTCTGAGAGAATGTGCACCTGAGCTCAGCATTCCTCTTCAACTGATTTTTCAGGCATCCCTGTTTACAGGAGTTGTAGCTGATGTGTGGAAAAAGGCTAACATAGTTCCAATCTACAAAAGTGGAAGCAGGGAAGACCCCCTTAATTATAGACCGTATCATTGACAAGTGTAATAGTCAAAATATTGGAAAAAATAATTAAAACTAAATGGGTAGAACACCTGGAGAGAAATGATATAATATCAGACAGTATGGTTTTCGATCTGGAAGATCCTGTGTATCGAATTTACTCAGTTTCTATGATCGAGCAACAGAGATATTACAGGAAAGAGATGGTTGGGTTGACTGCATCTATCTGGACCTAAAAAAGGCTTTCGACAGAGTTCCACATAAGAGGTTGTTCTGGAAACTGGAAAATATTGGAGGAGTGACAGGTAAGCTTCTAACATGGATGAAAAATTTTCTGACTGATAGAAAAATGAGAGCAGTAATCAGAGGCAATGTATCGGAATGAAGAAATGTCACAAGTGGAGTACCACAGGGTTCAGTTCTTGCACCAGTGATGTTTATTGTCTACATAAATGATCTACCAGTTGGTATACAGAATTATATGAACATGTTTGCTGATGATGCTAAGATAATAGGAAGGATAAGAAACTTAGATGATTGTCATGTCCTTCAAGATGACCTGAACAAAATAAGTATATGGAGCACCACTTGGCAAATGGAATTTAATGTTAATAAATGCCATGTTATGGAATGCGGAATAGAACATAGACCCCACACAACCTATATATTATGTGAGAAATCTTTAAAGAATGCTGATAAAGAAAGATATCTAGGGGTGGTTCTAGATAGAAAACTATCACCTGAGGACCACATAAAGAATATTGTGCAAGGAGCCTATGCCACGCTTTCTAACTTCAGAATTGCTTTTAAATACATGGATGGCGATATACTAAAGAAATTGTTCACGACTTTTGTTAGGCCAAAGCTAGAATATGCAGCAGTTGTGTGGTGCCCATATCTTAAGAAGCACATCAACAAACTGGAAAAGGTGCAAAGACATGCTACTAAGTGGCTCCCAGAACTGAAGGGCAAGAACTACGAGGAGAGGTTCGAGGCATTAAATATGCCAAAACTAGAAGACAGAAGAAAAAGAGTTGATATGATCACTACATACAAAATAGTAAC
The DNA here is from genome assembly GCF_040958095.1 of Procambarus clarkii. Lineage (NCBI taxonomy): Eukaryota > Metazoa > Arthropoda > Malacostraca > Decapoda > Cambaridae > Procambarus > Procambarus clarkii. Next base: position 14,844,025 of record NC_091199.1, on the reverse strand, counting down.
AGGAATTGATCAAATCGATAGAGAAGATTTCCTGAGACCTGGAACTTTAAGAACAAGAGGTCATAGATTTAAACTAGCAAAACACAGATGTCGAAGAAATATAAGAAAATTCACTTTCGCAAACAGAGTGGTAGACGGTTGGAACAAGTTAGGTGAGAAGATGGTGGAGGCCAAGACCGTCAGTAGTTTCAAAGCGTTATATGACAAAGAGTGCTGGGAAGACGGGACACCACGAGCGTAGCTCTCATCCTGTAACTACACTTAGGGTAGTTACACTTCGGTAATTACAACTAAACCTTAACACCAACACTGTTAACAACATACAAATTGCCATATATGTAAATTGTACTCCAATACCCTCCCATCTCCCCCCTTCCCTCCCTCCTCTTCTATTCCTCGCTGCTTCTCCTGGGAGAGGTCATGACCTGACCTCTCCCACCTGAGGACTCTTAGATGTACTGACCGGTTATCTTGATATCTTATGGGTACATTCCTTGCCATGTGGAGTCAGGTAAAGGCTCAAGGGGTTAGTCTTTGCATCTAATGCACCCGTTCATATCTCTCTCTCTCTCTCTCTCTCTCTCTCTCTCTCTCTCTCTCTCTCTCTCTCTCTCTCTCTCTCTCTCTCTCTCTTTCCCCTAATTCTCCAATTCTCCTCTCCTCCATTTCCTAGGCAGAATGGGGGTCAGGAGGTTGACCTCGACGGCCATTAGTTAAGAGGTAGTCTGGTAAAAATTCACATGTCAAAATACTCTAACTGAAATTCCAGTATAACAATGAGTGGGCTGTTTGGCTCAAGTTATAATGAGACAAGATGCCCTTGGGCGAGCACCATACAAATTGGCTGCTAGCACAAGTCGCTACCTGGTTGATACCTGGTTGATGGGGTTCTGGGAGTTCTTCTACTCCCCAAGCCCGGCCCGAGGCCAGGCTTGACTTGTGAGAGTTTGGTCCACCAGGCTGTTGCTTGGAGCAGCCCGCAGGCCCACATACCCACCACAGCCCGGTTGGTCCGGCACTCCTTGGAGGAATAAATCTAGTTTCCTCTTGAAAATGACCCATAAATACAAGCGGTCAAACTGGTGACTTAACAAGGTACACAAAGCTACGAGCGTGTACTAGCCGGTGCAGATTCGTGTATATATGCCCCGCGGGGCGTGATGAGAGACCTCATTGTAACTGGTAGTGACTCGAGCAGGTCTGTGACCGAATGGTACCTTGAGATGCCTTCGGGGCTTAGTGTCGCCGCGGCCCGGTCGTCGACTAGGCCTACTGGGTGGAGGACACGCACGCCCGCCCGCCCGCCCGCCCGCCCGCACGCACACACACGCACGCACGCACGCACGCACACACACGCACGCACGCACGCACACACACACACACACACACACACACACACACACACGGAAGAGTTAGGGGGGACATGATCACCACATTCAAGATTCTCAAGGGAATTGATAGGGTAGATAAAGACAGGCTATTTAACACAAGGGGAACACGCACAAGGGGACACAGGTGGAAACTGAGCGCCGAAATGAGCCACAGAGATATTAGAAAGAACTTTTTTAGTGTCAGAGTGGTTGACAAATGGAATGCACTAGGAAGTGATGAGGTGGAGGCTGACTCCATACACAGTTTCAAATGTAGATATGATAGAGCCCAATAGGCTCAGGAACCTGTACACCAGTTGATTGACGGTTGAGAGGCGGGACCAAAGAGCCAGAGCTCAACCCCCGCAAACACAACTAGGCGAGTACAACTAGGTGAGTACACACACACACACACACACACACACACACACACACACACACACACACACACACACACACACACACACACACACACACACACACATACACACACACAGGAAGCAGCCCGTAGCAGGTTTCAAACTCCCAGTTAACTATTTACTGTTAGGTGAGCAGGACCATCAAAGTGAAAGAAACTCTGCCCATTTGTTTACGCCTCCGCCGGGAATCGAACCCCGGCCCTTAAGACTACGACCCCCGAGCGCTGTTCACTCAGCCGCGAGAGGTGAGGTGAGTAGGAGTATGGGGGGGGGGGGGTTGCAGTAGGCCGTGGGGGGGGGGGGGTGACGTCATGGGGCCACGAACTGGGATCAATGACACGCCACACTGGTTGTCCTCCACCACCACCACACTGGTTGTCCTCCACCACCACCACACTGGTTGTCCTCCACCACTACCACCACACTGGTTGTCCTCCACCACCACCACACTGGTTGTCCTCCACCACCACCACCACACTGGTTGTCCTCCACCACTACCACACTGGTTGTCCTCTACCACCACCACACTGGTTGTCCTCCACCACCACCACACTGGTTGTCCTCCACCACCACCACACTGGTTGTCCTCCACCACCACCACACTGGTTGTCCTCCACCACCACCACACTGGTTGTCCTCCACCACCACCACACTGGTTGTCCTCCACCACCACCACACTGGTTGTCCTCCACCACCACCACACTGGTTGTCCTCCACCACCACCACACTGGTTGTCCTCCACCGCCACCACACTGGTTGTCCTCCACCGCTACCACACTGGTTGTCCTCCACCACCACCACACTGGTTGTCCTCCACCACTACCACCACACTGGTTGTCCTCCACCACCACCACACTGGTTGTCCTCCACCACCACCACCACACTGGTTGTCCTCCACCACCACCACACTGGTTGTCCTCCACCACTACCACACTGGTTGTCCTCTACCACCACCACACTGGTTGTCCTCCACCACCACCACACTGGTTGTCCTCCACCACCACCACACTGGTTGTCCTCCACCACCACCACACTGGTTGTCCTCCACCACCACCACACTGGTTGTCCTCCACCACTACCACACTGGTTGTCCTCCACCACCACCACACTGGTTGTCCTCCACCACCACCACACTGGTTGTCCTCCACCACCACCACACTGGTTGTCCTCCACCACCACCACACTGGTTGTCCTCCACCACCACCACACTGGTTGTCCTCCACCACCACCACACTGGTTGTCCTCCACCACCACCACACTGGTTGTCCTCCACCACCACCACACTGGTTGTCCTCCACCACCACCACACTGGTTGTCCTCCACCACCACCACACTGGTTGTCCTCCACCACCACCACACTGGTTGTCCTCCACCACCACCACACTGGTTGTCCTCCACCACCACCACACTGGTTGTCCTCCACCACCACCACACTGGTTGTCCTCCACCACCACCACACTGGTTGTCCTCCACCACCACCACACTGGTTGTCCTCCACCATCACCACACTGGTTGTCCTCCACCACCACCACACTGGTTGTCCTCCACCACCACCACACTGGTTGTCCTCCACCACCACCACACTGGTTGTCCTCCACCACCACCACACTGGTTGTCCTCTACCACCACCACACTGGTTGTCCTCCACCACCACCACCACACTCGTTGTCCTCCACCACCACCACCACCACACTGGTTGTCCTCCACCACTACCACCACACTGGTTGTCCACCACCACCACCACACTGGTTGTCCTCCACCACTACCACCACACTGGTTGTCCTCCACCACTACCACCACACTGGTTGTCCTCCACCACTACCACCACACTGGTTGTCCTCCACCACCACCACACTGGTTGTCCTCCACCACTACCACCACCACACTGGTTGTCCTCCACCACTACCACCACCACACTGGTTGTCCTCCACCACCACCACCACCACCACACTGGTTGTCCTCCACCACCACCACCACCACACTGGTTGTCCTCCACCACCACCACCACACTGGTTGTCCTCCACCACCACCACACTGGTTGTCCTCCACCACCACCACACTGGTTGTCCTCCACCACTACCACCACACAGGTTGTCCTCCACCACCACCACACTGGTTGTCCTCCACCACTACCACCACACTGGTTGTCCTCCACCACCACCACCACACTGGTTGTCCTCCACCACTACCACCACACTGGTTGTCCACCACCACCACCACACTGGTTGTCCTCCACCACTACCACCACACTGGTTGTCCTCCACCACTACCACCACACTGGTTGTCTTCCACCACTACCACCACACTGGTTGTCCTCCACCACCACCACCACACTGGTTGTCCTCCACCACTACCACCACCACACTGGTTGTCCTCCACCACCACCACACTGGTTGTTCTCCACCACCACCACCACCACACTGGTTGTCCTCCACCACTACCACCACCACACTGGTTGTCCTCCACCACTACCACCACCACACTGGTTGTCCTCCACCACCACCACACTGGTTGTTCTCCACTACCACCACCACACTGGTTGTCCTCCACCACCACCACCACCACACTGGTTGTCCTCCACCACCACCACCACACTGGTTGTCCTCCACCATCACACTGGTTGTCCACCACCACCACACTGGTTGTCCTCCACCACCACACTGGTTGTCCTCCACCACCACCACCACACTGGTTGTCCTCCACCCCCACACTGGTTGTCCTCCACCCCCACACTGGTTGTCCTCCACCACCACACTGGTTGTCCTCCACCACCACCACCACACTGGATGTCCTCCACCACCACCCCCACACTGGTTGTCCTCCACCACCACCACCACACTGGTTGTCCTCCACCCCCACACTGGTTGTCCTCCACCACCACCACACTGGTTGTCCACCACCACCACCACACTGGTTGTCCTCCACCACCACCACCACACTGGTTGTCCTCCACCACCACCACACTGGTTGTCCACCACCACCACCACACTGGTTGTCCTCCACCACCACCACACTGGTTGTCCACCACCACCACCACACTGGTTGTCCTCCACCACCACCACCACACTGGTTGTCCTCCACCACCACCACACTGGTTGTCCTCCACCACCACCACCACACTGGTTGTCCTCCACCACCACCACACTGGTTGTCCTCCACCACCACCACCACACTGGTTGTCCTCCACCACCACCACACTGGTTGTCCTCCACCACCACCACACTGGTTGTCCACCACCACCACCACACTGGTTGTCCTCCACCACCACCACCACACTGGTTGTCCACCACCACCACACTGGTTGTCCTCCACCACCACCACACTGGTTGTCCTCCACCACCACCACACTGGTTGTCCTCCACCACCACCACCACACTGGTTGTCCTCCACCACCACCACACAACTAGGGATATTTTTGTATTATTCTTCAATATTTTTACTGTTTCTCTGTTATTTCCTCTCACTCCTTGCTCACCTTCCACCTGCCTCACCGGAGGTATCATCACCTTTACGACAAGACGAGAGCCATATATATCTGTGGCCCGGGTCACTGGCCTAGCCATTAAACACACATGGGGCCAACTGTCCACCTTCCCTGCCTCCCACTTATCTCCCTGGAGGTCACCCTTGGACCTCAAAACCTCCAAGCAGACCTCTGGAGGCTGACCATCTTTTCTCCTTTCCTAAATTTTACACCAAGTTCAGGCATTTGATAAATTGTTTAGTGTAGGATAATAGCCGTGGCACTTGGCTCTGTGAATGCCACCTAGGAGGCCTAAGGCTCTAGCTAGGAGGCTCTAGCTAGGAGGCTCTAGCCATCTAGGAGGTCTAAGTCTGGTAATTGATCCTAAGAGGGCGGAGTTTCAGACAGGTCGGGGGTTAATTCTTAGTTATTTTGTTAGTGTGAGGCAGACTTAGGGTGTGGAGTGTTGGACTGACTAGGGAAGCTGGTCTTATTGGTCTGGTCTGGATTAGCTGCTTGCTTGATACCTGGTTGATGGGGTTCTGGGAGATCTTCTACTCCCCAAGCCCGGCCCGAGGCCAGGCTTGACTTGTGAGAGTTTGGTCCACCAGGCTGTTGCTTGGAGCGGCCCGCAGGCCCACATACCCACCACAGCCCGGTTGGTTAAAGATAGATCTTGAGATGATTTCGGGGCTTTAGTGTCCCCGCGGCCCGGTCCTCGACCAGGCCTCCACCCCCAGGAAGCAGCCCGTGACAGCTGATTAACACCCAGGTACCTATTTTACTGCTAGGTAACAGAGGCATAGGGTGAAAGAAACTCTGCCCATTGTTTCTCGCCGGCGCCCGGGATCGAACCCGGGACTACAGGATCACAAGTCCAGCGTGCTGTCCGCTCGGCCGACTGGCTCCCTGGTCCCGCACTTTTTTTTAGAAAACAGTTTAGTATTCTCTCTTGAAGATAGCTGCTGTAAGATAGCTGCTGTATGATAGCTGCTGTAAGATAGCTGCTATAAGATAGCTGCTGTAAGGTAGCTGCTGTAAGATAGCTGCTGTAAGATAGCTGCTGTAAGATAGCTGCTGTAAGATAGCTGCTGTAAGGTAGCTGCTGTAAGATAGCTGCTGTAAGATAGCTGCTGTAAGATAGCTGCTGTAAGATAGCTGCTGTAAGATAGCTGCTGTAAGATAGCTGCTGTAAGGTAGCTGCTGTAAGATAGCTGCTGTAAGATAGCTGCTGTAAGATAGCTGCTGTATGATAGCTGCTGTAAGATAGCTGCTGTAAGGTAGCTGCTGTAAGATAGCTGCTGTAAGATAGCTGCTGTAAGATAGCTGCTGTAAGATAGCTGCTGTATGATAGCTGCTGTAAGATAGCTGCTGTAAGGTAGCTGCTGTAAGGTAGCTGCTGTAAGATAGCTGCTGTAAGGTAGCTGCTGTAAGATAGCTGCTGTAAGATAGCTGCTGTAAGATAGCTGCTGTATGATAGCTGCTGTAAGATAGCTGCTGTAAGGTAACTGCTGTAAGATAGCTGCTGTAAGATAGCTGCTGTAAGATAGCTGCTGTAAGGTAGCTGCTGTAAGGTAGCTGCTGTAAGATAGCTGCTGTAAGATAGCTGCTGTAAGATAACTGCTGTAAGATAGCTGCTGTAAGATAGCTGCTGTAAGGTAGCTGCTGTAAGGCAGCTGCTGTAAGGCAGCTGCTGTAAGGTAGCTGCTGTAAGATAGCTGCTGTAAGATAGCTGCTGTAAGATAGCTGCTGTAAGATAGCTGCTGTAAGATAGCTGCTGTAAGATAGCTGCTGTAAGGTAGCTGCTGTAAGATAGCTGCTGTAAGGCAGCTGCTGTAAGATAGCTGCTGTAAGATAGCTGCTGTAAGGTAGCTGCTGTAAGATAGCTGCTGTAAGATAGCTGCTGTAAGATAGCTGCTGTAAGGTAGCTGCTGTAAGATAGCTTCTGTAAGATAGCTGCTGTAAGATAGCTGCTGTAAGATAGCTGCTGTAAGGTAGCTGCTGTAAGGTAGCTGCTGTAAGATAGCTGCTGTAAGGCAGCTGCTGTAAGGCAGCTGCTGTAAGGCAGCTGCTGTAAGATAGCTGCTGTAAGATAGCTGCTGTAAGGTAGCTGCTGTAAGATAGCTGCTGTAAGATAGCTGCTGTAAGATAGCTGCTGTAAGGTAGCTGCTGTAAGATAGCTGCTGTAAGGTAGCTGCTGTAAGATAGCTGCTGTAAGATAGCTGCTGTAAGGTAGCTGCTGTAAGATAGCTGCTGTAAGGCAGCTGCTGTAAGATAGCTGCTGTAAGGTAGCTGCTGTAAGATAGCTGCTGTAAGGTAGCTGCTGTAAGATAGCTGCTGTAAGATAGCTGCTGTAAGATAACTGTTACTTGAGTTTTTGTATTAGTAATTCCCATCATTTTACCTCTATGATTGGGTGTTAGAATAGGATTTCATTGATACTTATTAGTAAATTCATATTATAGGTAATTATTAAAAAAGTATATTAATTAATAACTCATAATTAATTCTGTAATTATCCAAGAGTAAGTTATCCAAGTTCTTGACTTTCTCCTCACAATTCAGGAACTAATTGGTCAGTTAATTCTACAGTGTAAGATGGTGGCAGCAGATTAACATCACTTAATGGTTTTATATAATTATCATTTTTGGTATAATCAGATAACTCTTGTGTGGCTGGTTGAACTCTCAAACATAAGAGCGATGTTGAACATTGTCAGTCAATACAACAGTGTCGTTACAAATGGTACGCTACAACCACACTTGGTTGTCCTCAACCACCACCAAAACCACCAACCACCACATTGGTTGTCCTCAGTCACTGGAGGATATGCTGTCCTCTAATCCCTGTTCCTATCTTGTCCTCATATCCCAGCTCCTAAACTGTCCTTATATCTCAGCTAATATCTTATCCAATTATCTCGGACTCTACCTTATGTTTGTTGATAAGTAAAATTCAAGGAAGACGACTGCTGACTCCTGTTAGCAGGCTGAGAGCTTTCCCTTCCCATAGTTCATCTTTTTACACAGGTGGGTACAGGAGCAGACGCCTGCTGACTTCTGTTAGCAGGCTGAGAGCTTTCCCTTCCCATAGTTCATGTTTTTACACAGGTGGGTACAGGAGCAGACGACTGCTGACTCCTGTTAGCAGGCTGAGAGCTTTCCCTTCCCATAGTTCATGTTTTTACACAGGTGGGTACAGGAGCAGACGCCTGCTGACTTCTGTTAGCAGGCTGAGAGCTTTCCCTTCCCATAGTTCATGTTTTTACACAGGTGGGTACAGGCGCAGACGACTGCTGACTCCTGTTAGCAGGCTGAGAGCTTTCCCTTCCCATAGTTCATGTTTTTACACAGGAGGGTACAGGAGCAGACGACTGCTGACTCCTGTTAGCAGGCTGAGAGCTTTCCCTTCCCATAGTTCATGTTTTTACACAGGTGGGTACAGGAGCAGACGACTGCTGACTCCTGTTAGCAGGCTGAGAGCTTTCCCTTCCCATAGTTCATGTTTTTACACAGGTGGGTACAGGAGCAGACGACTGCTGACTCCTGTTAGCAGGCTGAGAGCTTTCCCTTCCCAAAGTTCATGTTTTTACACAGGAGGGTACAGGAGCAGACGACTGCTGACTCCTGTTAGCAGGCTGAGAGCTTTCCCTTCCCATAGTTCATGTTTTTACACAGGTGGGTACAGGAGCAGATGACTGCTGACTCCTGTTAGCAGGCTGAGAGCTTTCCCTTCCCATAGTTCATGTTTTTACACAGGAGGGTACAGGAGCAGACGACTGCTGACTCCTGTTAGCAGGCTGAGAGCTTTCCCTTCCCATAGTTCATAGGTAAATTTCCATGGAACATGACCCGCCAACTGGTTGACAGCCAAGTACCTAATTACTGCTGAGTAAACAGGGGTCGAACAATGAAGAACTGGTGCCCAGTCAATCCTCCATGGCCCTGACTTGCAAACCTAGACGCATATACTCACGGGGCGAGTGCGCTACCACTGCGCCACCTCGGTCTTCTATTCATTGACTCATGGGTCACTAAATCAGTAGGATCTACAATTTAAACCCTTATGAACACTGTGACGTCAGTGACGTCACATAATGTACATAAGACAACCTTCAATCTTTTATTTTTAGGTTTAGGTTAGGTTAGGCTGGCTCAGGTCTGGTTAGGTTAGGCTGGCTCAGGTCTGGTTAGGTTAGGCTGGCTCAGGTCTGGGTAGGTTAGGCTGGCTCAGGTCTGGGTAGGTTAGGCTGGCTCAGGTCTGGTTAGGTTAGGCTGGCTCAGGTCTGGGTAGGTTAGGCTGGCTCAGGTCTGGGTAGGTTAGGCTGGCTCAGGTCTGGTTAGGTTAGGCTGGCTCAGGTCTGGTTAGGTTAGGCTGGCTCAGGTCTGGGTAGGTTAGGCTGGCTCAGGTCTGGGTAGGTTAGGCTGGCTCAGGTCTGGTTAGGTTAGGCTGGCTCAGGTCTGGGTAGGTTAGGCTGGCTCAGGTCTGGGTAGGTTAGGCTGGCTCAGGTCTGGTTAGGTTAGGCTGGCTCAGGTCTGGTTAGGTTAGGCTGGCTCAGGTCTGGTTAGGTTAGGCTGGCTCAGGTCTGGGTAGGTTAGGCTGGCTCAGGTCTGGGTAGGTTAGGCTGGCTCAGGTCTGGTTAGGTTAGGCTGGCTCAGGTCTGGGTAGGTTAGGCTGGCTCAGGTCTGGGTAGGTTAGGCTGGCTCAGGTCTGGTTAGGTTAGGCTGGCTCAGGTCTGGGTAGGTTAGACTGGCTCAGGTCTGGGTAGGTTAGGCTGGCTCAGGTCTGGGTAGGTTAGGCTGGCTCAGGTCTGGTTAGGTTCAGCTGCCTTAGGTTAGGTTCAGCTGCCTTAGGTTAGGTTCAGCTGCCTTAGGTTAGGTTCAGCTGCGTTAGGTTAGGTTCAGCTGCCTTAGGTTAGGTTCAGCTGCGTTAGGTTAGGTTCAGCTGCCTTAGGTTAGGTTCAGCTGCGTTAGGTTAGGTTCAGCTGCCTTAGGTTAGGTTCAGCTGCCTTAGGTTAGGTTCAGCTGCGTTAGGTTAGGTTCAGCTGCCTTAGGTTAGGTTCAGCTGCCTTAGGTTAGGTTCAGCTGCGTTAGGTTAGGTTCAGCTGCGTTAGGTTAGGTTCAGCTGCCTTAGGTTAGGTTCAGCTGCGTTAGGTTAGGTTCAGCTGCCTTAGGTTAGGTTCAGCTGCCTTAGGTTAGGTTCAGCTGCCTTAGGTTAGGTTCAGCTGCGTTAGGTTAGGTTCAGCTGCCTTAGGTTAGGTTCAGCTGCGTTAGGTTAGGTTCAGCTGCCTTAGGTTAGGTTCAGCTGCCTTAGGTTAGGTTCAGCTGCCTTAGGTTAGGTTCAGCTGCGTTAGGTTAGGTTCAGCTGCCTTAGGTTAGGTTCAGCTGCGTTAGGTTAGGTTCAGCTGCCTTAGGTTAGGTTCAGCTGCCTTAGGTTAGGTTCAGCTGCCTTAGGTTAGGTTCAGCTGCCTTAGGTTAGGTTCAGCTGCGTTAGGTTAGGTTCAGCTGCCTTAGGTTAGGTTCAGCTGCCTTAGGTTAGGTTCAGCTGCCTTAGGTTAGGTTCAGCTGCGTTAGGTTAGGTTCAGCTGCGTTAGGTTAGGTTCAGCTGCCTTAGGTTAGGTTCAGCTGCGTTAGGTTAGGTTCAGCTGCCTTAGGTTAGGTTCAGCTGCGTTAGGTTAGGTTCAGCTGCGTTAGGTTAGGTTGAGTCAAGTCTGGTTAGGTTTGGTTAGGATATGTTGTATTTCAGTTAGGCTAGGATGGGTTAGGTGAGTTTCAGGTAGGCTAGTAATAAAGTAATTATCAAGACGGCACCAAGCTGAGGAGACTATGCAGCAGCAGCACCACCAGTGGCTCTGGATATTCAAAGGGTGTTGAATACCACCGACCATGCCAATACGTGAACAAAAACACATCAGGTGCGCCATGTGAAGCGTATCGGATACACCAAGGAGTCTATGGAGGGACCAAGTGGCCACGAGGTACAGTCTGGAGAGAAAGCGGACTGCCTGGATTTTCTATCATTGTGGAAATTAGGGCATTCCTCAAGGAGGTGCATATGCAATTCAGACCAGAAGACGTGGGAGGGGGAAGGGAAGAGAAGGGGGAGGGAGGGGGGGGGGGGAGGGAGGGGGGGGGGAGGGAGGGAGGGAGGGGGGGGAAGAGAGAGAGAGAGAGAGAGAGAGAGAGAGAGAGAGAGAGAGAGAGAGAGAGAGAGAGAGAGAGAGAGAGAGAGAGAGAGAGAGAGAGAGAGGGGGGGGGGGGGGGGGGGGAAGAGGGGGAGAGAGGGGTTGGTAACAGCAGCAGAATTGACCAAGTCAAATACCAGCATTATCCTCACTTTAATAAGACTATCAAAATCCTCAGATTAGGCAAAATTGTAATTAATTTTGTCAATAAAGATGTTAATAATAATAATAGTCAAGTGCCAAGCATCGGCTCCTGGAGACAATCACAAAATAATGAAAAACTACAAGACCAAAAGATGCAGTCCATCAAGTTGACATAAATACCATGGATATATCCCACTGAAGAGCTCACCAAAGAAAAGCTATGACAAGAAAACAAAAGAGATTAAAGATACAAGGCAAAGAAAAGGGCACAAAAGTAGGTAAGATTAGGATCAGAGGAAATAGGGAAGGGGCCGAGAGAGCCGAAGTAAAAGGCATAGCGAGTCGACAGGGATCTGGTGAAGGGGGCGCTGGGGACAGGAGTCCGGCTGAGTAGGGACAGACACGGCCGAGTAGGGACAGACAGGACACAGTGTGTTCTGTCCGGATCAGGGACGACAGAAACTCTTGTAGTGAGGTCAGATGGCTCTGCTACTGTGATGCCAGGAGCTGAAGGAACAAGAATGTTGGGACAAGTTGAGGAAAGGACTAATGCCTTCTTATCCTCTGGGGGGGACGAAGTGGGAGAGGGTCCATGTTTACGTTTCTGAGTGAGAGAGAGAGAGAGAGAGAGAGAGAGAGAGAGAGAGAGAGAGAGAGAGAGAGAGAGAGAGAGAGAGAGAGAGAGAGAGAGAGGTGTGGTGGCATCCAGGTATGAGAGCGGGTGACAAGAAGATGGTCGAGCGGAGGACGGATACCGGCAGTGCCAAAAGACAGTGGGGAGAACTGTGAAAGAAGATGGGACCAGAAGTTGGAAGAATTCACAGTGGAGAAAGAATAGCAGAGGCAGAGAAGCAATGGGAAAATGACATAAAGACTGGGAAGTCAGGATGGAAACGCCAGCCCGTGACATCAGAGGAACACCCATGCTAGCCCCTGAGGAAGGAGAGGAGGTAGGGTAGAGGAATGTGACGTAACGAATGAGCACAAGTTATTCCAAAAAAGGAAGAATGAAGGCAGACCTGACGTCTTTTCTCGGGGAAAAGATATACGATCATGATGTTTTAGGTGTAGGACGGCTTGTTCAAATTTATAGTGCAGACAAAAACGTGAAAAAAACAGGGTGGGCATCACCGCAGCGAGCTTGGAGTGAACATTCTGGCCTAGAATGGTCAGAGACACTACACAAGGCGCGAAAAGACACTTCACTGCTAAACTTTGAGACTCCCGACCCGAATTTCCAAAGCCTATTGCAGAAGCATGGAGAGGGGAAGTATTTCTGAATGGACTATTTGGCAACAGCATGAACCACCTCAGATGGGAGGATCCAATTCTCCAAAGTACCCTGAAGGTTATTTTTTGTTTGATCCCCAAAGAAACCCATCCCATCATCCCACAATGAGGGATCATCCCATCGCTACTAAGCGGATGAAGACAGAGCTGAGTGAATGTGTCAACCTGTAGGACAAGATAACTCTGGGCCTTGAGGATATATTTAATGTCGTCGTGGCAGTCATTACGTTCCCTATCTCAGTATGGATGGGGAGAAGGCTGTGCCGATACTGGGATTTAACAGGACATTCTTGGAGACTCGAACTGGGGCCTCACCAATGCGAGACAGGCAGAGCTAGGCAGGTGGCCGCCTCCCGAGAAAGGTCTTCAACAATGCGGGCGCTAGTCCAAGTGGGATTACACTTGATGCATGCATCCACGGAATCTACGAGGTGTCTCCGAATGTTCAAATCGTTAGGGCGAGCAGTCACTATGGCAAATATTAAACTATTTCAGCCACAAAGTGGGACCAAACAGATCATGGTATACATCTGTGGTTGGGGGAATGTGATAAAAGATTGAGTCACTCCAGGTGACGCGGCAGTCACCACTGAAGACTCAGGTCAAGCCTTTCAAAAAAGAGCTTAGGGGAGGGAGAGGATCAGAAGGGTAGCTGACGATGAAGTATGGTCTGGGCCCACCACAGAAGGAGCTATGGAGTCCGACCTTCCACCACAGACTAGTTCAGGGGCCTCGCTGTCCACATCGCAGGTCAGAGAAGGAGAGATGTGTTGAGGAGATAACATGTATGAAAGTTAAATTGGACAAGACTTCGCAGCCCTGCGCCTCCACTCCTTAGAGCCCAACAAGGGCTCCAAATGCTTGCATAGACTCGTGAGAAACAGGGACATTATACGTAGGTCACCCAATGAAGAGTTTGAATAACAGCCATCAATGTCTAAACTAGACGAGCCGACTGATTCAGGAGAACCCTACTGAACCTCCCATTTTATCCCTCGCCAGCTCACCAAAGAAGCGTGATGCCCCTCCCCCACCCTCCCTCCCTCCCTCTCTCTCTCTCTCTCTCTCTCTCTCTCCCACAGGGGCGGTAGCAGCTGGGTGGGTTTAACAACCAGAAGAAGGAACATAGGGAATGTAGGAGTCATCGTGCATGGCGGAACAGGACTGCATTTTCCCTTGTGCACTGTTACAGCAGACAGAAAAAGGGGAGCAGAAGCCAGCCCGTCCTACCAGCAGACGGAGCAGAACAGTCCTCCCTGCCCCTCTCTCACCACGTCAAGGAACCACTCACAGTGGGAGTAGGTTAGGCTCACTGTGCTTGTAGAGTAGTGGTGATGGAGGTTACACACTTTTATCAGGTCTTAGATCTAAGTAAAGTAGCATCTTGTATTCATTTGTTATTCATGAACAGGTGAAGACAGTAGTGAGTGGCCAAGTTATTATTTCACTTGTTAACTACATAGTGGTCATTGGCTTCGATCAAGTTATTCAGTAGGTAATCAGTTAGAGATTAACGAGGTCAAACGATGAGGTGAATGTGTCATGTCTTAAGTATACTCATGAGTACACCCCTTGTGCTTGTGCATTGCCAGTTTTCTTGGCTTCGTCAGAGTACCAAGACCCCATCCATACCCCGCTGGTGTCACATGTGTCATCACGTCTAACATCCAGTCGACACCAGTTCCCTTCCTTACATATAATTTGCATTTGTTTGTAGTTCACTACAACAGCACAGAACTCTCCGCCTCCCAACCATTATATATATATATATATATATATATATATATATATATATATATATATATATATATATATATATATATATATATATATATATATATATGCGAACAAGCCTGAATGGTCCCCAGGACTATATGCATCTGAAAACACCAACTCGTGTTGGTCGAGTGGTTAAGAGATCCTGCACGCCAGCAGAGTGCTCCTGGCAGTATGGGTTCGAGTCACTTCTGGAGTGTGAGTTTTCAATTGCATATAGTCCTGGGGACCATTCAGGCTTGTTCGCATTTGTGTTCCTCACGTGTGCCCCAAAGAATGAGGCGATTTGATAAAATACCATGCCCAAGATTACCAACCGAGTGCCGGCGGGGGGATGGAAATAGCCTCGGCTACCATCCTTTTTTGTCCGGTCGTGTTGGTCGAGCAGTTAAGGGATCCTGTATGCCAGCAGTCCTGCTGGCAGTATGGGTTCAAGTCACTTCTGGGGTGTGAGTTTTCAATTATATATATATATATATATATATATATATATATATATATATATATATATATATATATATATATATATATATATATATATATATATAATATAAAAGTTTTATCTTAAACCAGCTGGACAATGACAACATAAAAGCACTTTTCTTACAAATTCTGCGACACACACGGCAAAAGAATCCAAAGGTAGGACCACAGAGCCGAAGCTCAACCTCACAGAACAATTCCATAGGCCTTCACACCAGTCACTGTTCTGTAGGTGTATATTAGTCCCAGAAGGACCAACACGGTCACGTGATGGCGGACACACCAAAGAAATAGCCAAATGACAGGACCATCCTATGAGTCATAAAAAATGGGAACTGTTTATAAGGCATGAGAGAGAGAGAGAGGGGGGGGGATACTTAACTAAGGAGACAAGGGGGGGGGGGGCAGGGAAGACATGGGGGGAGAGGGAAGATGAGGGAGGGGTAAGGCATACCAAGGGGCCATTGTTTATATGGAAGCGTACTGGCATTGTTCCTGATCGTTTGGTGGGCAACTGTTTGAACTCACATTAGGCCAGACTGGAATGTTTACCAAGGTCACCCCTGGAAATACAACTCCTTTATTAGGATAGGGACGTTAGACAGCCAGACACACAGACAGGGCAGACACAGACAGGCCGAGAGAGACATGGGCAGGTTGGTAGTGGTGATGACCCCACAAGCACAGAATCTCCCTCGCCCAGGATAATATCTTCCAATCAGAAACGGGTGTCTACCAGCCTCTTGCCGCCATATTTGGCAACTCCTGGCCCGCCCAGTTAGGTGCTTCCTGGGTTCTTTAACTCCGGTGGGGTAGAGAGAGGGAGGGGTAAGAGGGGTGATGGGGAATAGTGCGGTTAAATCTGAGGAGAGGCAAGACAATCCCTCCCACTCAAATAGAAAGTAGCGTGATCTCCTCCCATACAAACGATTGAGTGGTATGTTTCATCCATTAGTTGCAAGACCAGTGTGGGATAAGTCTTGTCAAACAACTTTAATGAAAAAAGTTGTAATGAGTGTATCACAGGTGGGTGAGCAGACCGCCCTACAAGCCTCCAACTTGGAGGCGTTAACAAACCCCCAACCCCCCCGTAGCTTGGGAAGAATTGGTGTATAAATACCCCGGGTATAGGTGCTAGAACAGAGTACCCTGGGAAGTGACGGAAGCCCGGCTTGGGTCATCAGAGCCAGGTGGCAGACGGGGGTCTCCAGCTGTGAGCAGACCACAAACTGTCCTCTTACAAATTATGTCTGAATTTGCCCGTATGGCTGAAAATGGACGTAATTTGAAAATGAAAAATAATTGAAAATAAATTTTGTATTTTTTTTTCCAAAACAGTGAGTTAAGGGTCGTCTGGTCGGTTAGAAAGGCAGGAAATTCTCCTAAGATTTCAAAACCTCATGAAAGCCGTTAATTTAAAATTTCCTCTCCTAACCTAACCGAGCAAGCCGGAGAACTCAAACAGAAAACGGGACAGTACGTCGTGAGCCGATTTCATTTCAAATTACGTCCATTTTGCCGGTCCATGAAGCCGGTCGGCCAAGTGGACAGCACGCTGGTCTTGTGATCCTGTGGTCCTGGGTTCGATCCCAGGCGCCGGCGAGAAACAATGGGCAGAGTTTGTTTCACCCTATGCCCCTGTTACCTAGCAGTAAAATAGGTACCTGGGTGTTAGTCAGCTGCCACGGGCTGCTTCCTGGGGGTGGAGGCCTGGTCGAGGACCGGGCCGCGGGGACACTAAAAGCCCCGAAATCATCTCAAGATAACCTCAAGATAACGTCCATTTATGGCCACATCGCGTATACGAGCAAAAAGCCACGTAATTTTAATGGGGACGGGTTGGAGAGGCGATGGTCTATAAGGTAATGTGTGATATTCTTTTTAATTTTCCATGTCTAAATTACTTACCATTTTGCCAGTGTAGGATAGTGACATTTGCCATTGTAGATGACTTAGGAATTTGTGGTGAATATCATAATATCGACTTTATGAAATGTTAAATTTCCATCTTAATGTGTCAGTGGTTTTCCATCCATTGTCATCTCCCGTGTGCCAACAAGGTCGTTGAACCTCCTTGTGTGAACCTCCCAAATTCTCCAGTATTAAATTGTTTAGCATAACTGTCAGTAAGTGATTACATTAAAAGAATAACTGTCTCAGTAGTAATTAAAGTCAAGAGAGTACAGTGGTTCCCCCATGAACCACTGGTGACCCCCTAATTAGTAATTATCAATACTCTTGTGGTAACTAATGAGGAGGTGGCAGCCGGTGTTTCTCCCTTGTGTTGAGATTATGTCTTTCCTTGAAGGTACCATTGGTTGTGTGCGGGACTTGAAGGTACCATTGGTTGTGTGCGGGACTAGAAGGACCAGGTTACCCTCAACTGTAAATATTGTTTACACTGTTTAAGGAAATATACTTAAGAGCACCAGTATGTGTGTGTACACCTACAGTGTTACAGTGGTATTGGGTAAGGGGTTACGAATGGGAGCGGGTGTTGCCAACACTCCAAGACGAGGCCCTGGAAACACAAACCGTAACTGTCTCTATTATCCGCTTGTTACAACTTGTTATAAAGTTGTTACATCTTTTCTTAACGTGTTTATGACGTATTAGAACGTTGTTACAACTTGCTATATTGGTTGTTATAACTGGTTAGGAGGTGTTAAAACTTGTTCGAACGTTGGACCAACGTCGTAGTTTCGGTGTGTGTTTGGCGGGCGGCTCGCAGCTCTGTCCAAGACGAGATTGAGGAGCCCTAAAGGGTTGTTAAACCCTTTAGGTTGTTGTTACACCCTTTAGGGGTACCTCCCTTTCCATTTTTGTTACCTATCTTCCCCTGCCTCACCCTCAACTCCACTCCGCTTTCTCCCCTCATCCCCCTCTTGTCTGCTCCACACCCTTCCTCACCCTATTCCCGGACGCCTGTCTGCTCCACACCCTTCCTCACCCTATTCCCGGACGCCTGTCTGCTCCACACCTATCAGCACCTACTGGTCAGTGAGCTCTAGCTCCTGACGCCCCGCCTACTGGCCTTGTGGTGTCGGTTGCGTTATAACTGTTCTGATGTTCAAGTTCTTTGTCCAACCTGGCCTTGAAGTTGTGGATGGAGTTGGCTGTTACGGACCCGAGTCCAGCGTCGTAGCACGGAGCAGTGACGACAACGCCATCTGTGGGTCAGCCCCCTCCAAATGGACGACGCCATCTAGCGAGGACGGGATATACCGGCCACAGGGGCTGGTTTCCCGTCTTATTCAGCTCGTAACGTAGCCGCTGCTGACCTCTGGTGAGGTGGCGCTTAGACAGCAACGCCATCTAAGGAGTGGATAGGTGGACGTGTGCGTCTAAGCCTGTAAGCGAGGTGCCCTAGAGTGTCCCTAGTACTAATGACGTGTCTGATTACAGAGTCGACCTGGGACTGCTGTATTGGACAATGGGGCAGTCTACCCAAGGCAGCCATAGTCTCTCCACGAGTTTGCTCTGAGGAAGCTGTGAGTCACCCCCGGACGAACACTGTTGAGTGTGTTAGCCTGCCTGTGACGTGGCATTACCAGGAATCGTCTTATCTGGGGGCTGGCTGGTGGAAGAGACTAGCCACTGTGGTGCGGAGAGAGGAGAGTGATCTGCGGAATCACACGAGGCTCCTGCCGAGGGCTCGCAACCCTAGTATCGGTCGTGGAGTGGCCTACACAGCGGAGCTGATTGGAACCTGCCAGCTACAGGCTGGATTTGTGGTTGAAGGCCTCCACGACGGTGCACCCAGTGGGACTGTGATTTGGCTGGCCTGTGGCCGGGGTAGATTCGCCGAGAGAATCAGAGGATTCATCGTGGGCCACGAAGAAGAGAACCAGGGCTACTCATCTTGAACACTGTGGAGCATCCTGTGTCTTCAGAGGAAGACGTATCTGTATATAATAAGTGTAGCTATAGCAACCCCGTGTAACTGTGTTATATTTATGGTGGTGGTAGAAATATATATATAAAGCAGTGCATTTGAATCCCTTCCCCTTTAATTTAACTTGCGTTATGGAACACACCCCTTGAAAGCCACTACTAACTTGGGGCCGGATACCCAAACTCTAATAACATCAGAGAAGAACCCAGTTGCGACCCAGCAGGGCCGTAACAGTGGCTTCCACAACTTCTTCTCTCAGTGCATTCCACTCGTTGACTATCCTTACACGGTATGCTTATTTCCTTCCATTCCATCAGCTGATTGTCATTTCTAAGTTTCACCTTTGATTGTTGTTGCCGCCGGAGGTGAGTAGTTTATTGTGCACCCCATAAGAACATAAGAACAAGGGCAACTGCAGAAGGCCTATTGGCCCATACGAGGCAGCACCTATTTATAACCGCCCAATCCCACTCATATACATGTCCAACCCATGCTTGAAACAATCGAGGGACCCCACCTCCACCACGTTACGCGGCAATTGGTTCCACAAATCAACATCCCTGTTACTGAACCAGTAACTCGTCCTGTGAGCAGTAGCGCAAAAAGGAATTACAAAGGGAACAAAACATCTTTATCAGACCTCATGGGAGATTATTACATTAACAATTAGCCTTCGCACCTTCCACCTGTGTCCTCTTTGTCTTGCTGTGGCAGCTGTCAGTGTGTGGGTAGTTCTTCATATGCGTTTCAGCACATATTTTGATGATTTTTACATGAGGGCCACTAGCTCTAGTGGCCTAGATGAGGACAGGAAGCCGGCGGCTTGCTCGTCCCCCCCCCCCCCCCATTTGCCTTGATCTTTTCCAGGTATATTTTGAAATGTAGACATATGGATATCTATAGATGAATAGACAATGGATGTCTATAGATGAATACTGTGTAGCATTCACGCACACCCCGGGGAGCCGGTCGGCCGAGCAGACAGCACGCTGGACTTGTGATCCTGTGGTCCTGGGTTCGATCGCAGGCGCCGGCGAGAAACAATGGGCAGAGTTTCTTTTACCCTATGCCCCTGTTACCTAGCAGTAAAATAGGTACCTGGGTGTTAGTCAGCTGTCACGAGCTGCTTCCTGGGGGTGGAGACCTGGTCGAGGACCGGGCCGCGGGGACACTAAAAGCCCCGAAATCATCTCAAGATACACACACACACTATTCAACACTGGTGGTACGCGAACAAGGCGACACAGGTGGAGACTGAGTACCCACATGAGCCACAGGGACGTTAGAAAGAACTTTTTCAGTGTCAGAGTAGTTAACAGGTGGAATACATTAGACAGTGATGTGGTGGAGGCTGACTCCACAGTTTACAATGTAGATATGATAGAGCCCAGTAGGCTCAGGAACCTGTACACCAGTTGACTGACAGTTGAGAGGCGAGACCAAAGAGCCAAAGCTCAACCCCAGCAAGCACAACTAGTGGAGTGTACACACCCATCCCTCAGTAATCAACATTCCCTATCTGCCCTTGTGTGTGTTGTCTGTCAGCACCCTAGAGAGTAGGGTAAGGGCCCCTCTACCCTCCCTACCCCAGCGATCACCACTCCCCACCCCAACCCCACCATAACACACCCCACTAACCTAAACCATACACTTAACCTACAGCCATACAAGCCCCCAAAACCTCCCTGCTACTCTCTCTCTCTCTCTCTCTCTCTCTCTCTCTCTCTCTCTCTCTCTCTCTCTCTCTCTCTCTCTCTCCACCATTACAGGAGAGGGCGATCAATACCCAGGGCCCGCGCCTCCCCCCCCCCCCACATGCCTAGACAGGCAGTTACGCCCACATCAGCCCACTAACAACACCCCAACATGATGCTGGCCAGGAATAATACCACTAGGTAAGTGCCGCCTGCACTGTGACGGACATGGGAAGAGGAGGGGGGAGAGAGAGAGAGAGAGAGAGAGAGAGAGAGAGAGAGAGAGAGAGAGAGAGAGAGAGAGAGAGAGAGAGAGAGAGAGAGAGAGAGAGAGAGAGAGAGAGAGAGAGAGAGAGTGTGTGTGTGTGTGTGTGTGTGTGTGTGTGTGTGTGTGTGTGTGTGTGTGTGTGTGTGTGTGTACTCACCTAATTGTGCTTGCGGGGGTTGAGCTTTGGCTCTTTGGTCAGCGTGTGTGTGTGTACTCACCTAGTTGTACTCACCTAGTTGTGTTTGCGGGGGTTGAGCTCTGGCTCTTTGGTCCCGCCTCTCAACCGTCAATCAACAGGTGTACAGATTCCTGAGCCTATCGGGCTCTGTCATATCTACACTTGAAACTGTGTATGGAGTCAGCCTCCACCACATCACTTCCTAATGCATTCCATTTGTCAACCACTCTGACACTAAAAAAGTTCTTTCTAATATCTCTGTGGCTCATTTGGGCACTCAGTTTCCACCTGTGTCCCCTTGTGCGTGTTCCCCTTGTGTTAAATAGACTGTCTTTATCTACCCTATCAATCCCCTTCAGAATCTTGAATGTGGTGATCATGTCCCCCCTAACTCTTCTGTCTTCCAGCGAAGTGAGGTTTAATTCCCGTAGTCTCTCCTCGTAGCTCATACCTCTCAGCTCGGGTACTAGTCTGGTGGCAAACCTTTGAACCTTTTCCAGTTTAGTCTTATCCTTGACTAGATATGGACTCCATGCTGGGGCTGCATACACCAGGATTGGCCTGACATATGTGGTATACAAAGTTCTGAATGATTCTTTACACAAGTTTCTGAATGCCGTTCGTATGTTGGCCAGCCTGGCATATGCCGCTGATGTTATCCGCTTGATATGTGCTGCAGGAGACAGGTCTGGCGTGATATCAACCCCCAAGTCTTTTTCCTTCTCTGACTCCTGAAGAATTTCCTCTCCCAGATGATACCTTGTATCTGGCCTCCTGCTCCCTACACCTATCTTCATTACATTACATTTGGTTGGGTTAAACTCTAACAACCATTTGTTCGACCATTCCTTCAGCTTGTCTAGGTCTTCTTGAAGCCTCAAACAGTCCTCTTCTGTTTTAATCCTTCTCATAATTTTAGCATCGTCCGCAAACATTGAGAGAAATGAATCGATACCCTCCGGGAGATCATTTACATATATCAGAAACAAGATAGGACCGAGTACAGAGCCCTGTGGGACTCCACTGGTGACTTCACGCCAATCGGAGGTCTCACCCCTCACCGTAACTCTCTGCTTCCTATTGCTTAGATACTCCCTTATCCACTGGAGCACCTTACCAGCTACACCTGCCTGTCTCTCCAGCTTATGTACCAGCCTCTTATGCGGTACTGTGTCAAAGGCTTTCCGACAATCCAAGAAAATGCAGTCCGCCCAGCCCTCTCTTTCTTGCTTAATCTGTGTCACCTGATCGTAGAATTCTATCAAGCCTGTAAGGCAAGATTTACCCTCCCTGAATCCATGTTGGCGATTTGTCACGAAGTCCCTTCTCTCCAGATGTGTTACCAGGTTTTTTCTCACGATCTTCTCCATCACCTTGCATGGTATACAAGTCAAGGACACTGGCCTGTAGTTCAGTGCCTCTTGTCTGTCGCCCTTTTTGTATATTGGGACCACATTCGCCGTCTTCCATATTTCTGGTAGGTCTCCCGTCTCTAGTGATTTACTATACACTATGGAGAGTGGCAAGCAAAGTGCCTCTGCACATTCTTTCAGTACCCATGGTGAGATCCCATCTGGACCAACCGCCTTTCTAACATCCAGATCCAGCAGGTGTCTCTTGACCTCCTCTCTCGTAATTTCGAACTCCTCCAAGGCCGCCTGGTTTACTTCCCTTTCTCCTAGCACAGTGACCTCACCCTGTTCTATTGTGAAGACCTCCTGGAACCTCTTGTTGAGTTCCTCACACACCTCTCTGTCATTCTCTGTATACCTGTCCTCGCCTGTTCTAAGTTTCAATACCTGTTCTTTCACTGTTGTTTTCCTTCTGATGTGACTGTGGAGTAGCTTTGGTTCGGTCTTGGCTTTGTTTGCTATATCATTTTCAAAAATTTTCTCTGCTTCTCTTCTCACCCTGACGTACTCATTCCTGGTTCTCTGGTATCTCTCCCTGCTTTCTGTTGTTCTGTTATTCCGGAAGTTCCTCCACGCCTCCTTGTTCAGTTTCTTCGCTTCCATACATGCCCTATTATACCATGGATTCTTTTGTTGCTTCTCGGATTTTTCCCTTTGGGCCGGGATGAACCTGTTTACTGCCTCCTGACACTTTTGGGTAACATAGTCCATCATACCCTGTACAGACTTGTCTCTGAGGTCTGTGTCCCAAGGTATTTCACTTAGGAAACTTCTCATCTGTTCATAATTCCCCTTTCGGTATGCCAGCCTTTTGATTCCTAGTTCTTTTTGGGGGGAGATAAGTCCTAGCTCTACCAGGTACTCAAAGTTCAATACACTGTGGTCACTCATTCCCAAGGGCGCTTCCATCTTAACTTCCCTTATATCCCATTCATTTAGGGTAAATATCAAATCAAGCATTGCTGGTTCATCTTCTCCTCTCATTCTTGTTGGCTCTTTGGTATGCTGGCTTAGAAAGTTTCTTGTTGCCACGTCCAGCAGCTTAGCTCTCCATGTTTCTGGTCCTCCATGCGGGTCTCTGTTCTTCCAATCTATCTTCCCATGGTTGAAGTCTCCCATAATTAGTAGTCCAGATCCATTCCTGCTAGCAACAGAAGCTGCTCTTTCTATTATGTTAATGGTGGCCATGTTGTTTCTATCATATTCCTGTCTAGGTCTTCTGTCATTTGGTGGTGGATTATATATGACTGCGACTATAATTTTTTTCCCTCCATTTGTTACAGTACCTGCTATGTAGTCACTGAAACCTTCACAGCCCTGAATATCCATCTCCTCAAAATCCCAGCCTTTTCTTACCAGCAGAGCTACACCACCCCCACCTCTTCCTTCCCTCTCTTTCCGCATAACATAATAGTCCTGTGGAAACACTGCATTTGTTATTGTTTTCATGATCTTTGTTTCTGTGAGGGCTATTATGTCTGGGTTTTCCTCTAGTACCAGTTCTCCAAGCTCATTTGCTTTATTTGTAATTCCATCTATGTTAGTGTACATCGCTTTGAGGCTCACTTTCTTCTGTCCCTTCTCAAATCGCCTCCTTGGTGAGTGTTCTGCTGGTGGGGGAGGCTGTTCCATGGGTGTGAGGACCTGTGAGGTGGGTAACAGGATCTCAGAGGATACTGGAATGAGGGGCGGGGGATCCAGTGAAGGGGGAGGGACAGGGAGGGTATGGGGTGAAAGGGGAGGGAGGACGGGAAGGAAAGGGGGGGAGGGAGGACTCGGGAGGAGGGGAGGGGTAGAAGGGTGGGGATTGGGTGTGGGGGGAGGGAGATTTGGCTGAACTTTTGAGTGGGGGCAGGGAGGGTTTGGGGTAGGGGGGTTTTCTATGCAGAGGAGGGAGGCGGGGTTGTCCTCCCTTCTGGTGTTACTGGGTAGCTGGTTGTGGGTTCCCCCCTCGCCTCTGGGGGTGTTGTGTTGGGAGCTGTGACTTCCTGGTTTTCCCCTCTCGCCCTGCGCCTCTTCCTTGCTTCTGCCGCCACGGCTCTCTCCTCCCTTGTCATGTCTCGCTGGAGGAATACATTTTTTAATTTTCCCACGTTTTTCAGGGAGCTCTTCCTTGATAGGATCCTCTCCTTTGTGTTCTCGTTTGCAAACACTATCTTTATCATTCGGTCTCGGTCTTTGTTGTACCGGCCTAGCCTGAAAACCTTCTCAATGCTATGCTCGGCCCCTTCCATGTCTAGTGCCTTTAGTACTTCATTCACTGCTGCTTTGTCCTTGTCATTCCACTCTGTCCTATTGGTTCCTTCCTGTTCCCTAATACCCACAGCAACCACTGATCTTTTCCTTTCCAGCAGTTGGCTAGTGGAGCGTGCCGCCTCCTGCGAGGTGGCTGCTTTCATGGCCACCTCCATCACTGCAGTCATTACTTCAGAGTTATTTTTTTTTAGTATTTCCGCAAATGTTGCTTTTATTGTGGCATTCTCATCCAGAAAACTATTACCACCTTCTCCCTGGGTGGTTTTCTGACTCTCAGCCTCGATACCATTCTCTTTGAGGGTTCTAATCTCCTCCTTTGCTGCTGTCAGCTCTCTTTTCAGGTTGCTTATTTCGTTCTTCATTTCCTGCATCATTTCTTGCATCTCACTCTTGATGTCCTCCAGAAACTGGGCGAACATTTCCTTCATCTCGTCACCTTGGCTCTTTCCTGCTCCCCTGGGACCTCTGGCTGCCATCTTGACCCTGTTGGGATGGGGGAGGGAGAGAGAGAGAGAGGGGGAGAGAGAGAGAGAGAGAGAGAGAGAGAGAGAGAGAGAGAGAGAGAGAGAGAGAGAGAGAGAGAGAGAGAGAGAGAGAAAGGGAGTGATAAAGGGAGAGATAAATGGGTGGGTGGGGGGGGATCCGACCCTTCCACTGAAGTGAGAAGAAGGTAGAAGGGGAGGGGGGGGAGGAGATGGAGAGAGAGGCGGGAGGGAGAGGAGAGGGAGAGAGTGGATGAGGAAGAGAGCGGGTGAGGGAGAGAGCGGGTAAGGGAGAGAGGGGGGGAGGTGTGTGTGTGTGTGTGTGGGCAGAGAGGGAGGGGGAAGGAAAGAGAGGGAGGGGGAGGGAGGGGGAAGGAAAGAGAGGGAGGGAGAGGGGGAGGGAGGGAGGGAGGGAGAGAGAGAGAGAGAGAGGGAGAGAGAGAGAGAGAGAGAGAGAGAGAGAGAGAGAGAGAGAGAGAGAGAGAGAGAGAGAGAGAGAGAGAGAGAGAGAGAGTGAGAGAGAGAGAGAGTGAGAGAGAGAGAGAGAGAGAGAGAGAGCAGGAGAGAGAGAGCAGGAGAGAGATAGTGGGAGTGGGAGAGAGGGAGAGTGGGGAGGGGAAGAGTGTGTGTATGGGCGATGCGGGGGACTGGGGGTGGGGGGGGGGCGGAGATGGCGACTAAGTCAGGTCAGGTCAGGTGGTGGGGTCAAGAGGGGGGGGGGGATAGTAAGGTCTATCCCAGGTGTTAATGCCTTTTCCCCTGACTGAACAGGGGAATTGTGTGTGTGTGTGCGCGTGCACGTGTGTGTGTGCGTGCACGTGTGTGTGTGTGTTTTAGCGTGTGCACACTTGTGTGCGTGTATACGTACGTGGGCGGGCGTGCTTGTATGTGTCAAGATATCCCTTATGCGTTACCTCTGCCTAAATGAGCCACTCTGAGATTTTTAAATATATTTGATATCCTGAACGAGAATTTGATAATCTTTTACCTCAATCTGTACACCTGATTAATTGACCAGAGAGGGGTACATACCAGACTGCCTCCCGCTCACACAACCAGATGAGCGATGTATGATGTATATGTGTGTGTGTGTGTGTGTGTGTGTGTGTGTGTGTGTCTGTACAATCACGTGTTTTGACCATGGCCAACTTCATTTATCGTCAACACTAAATATTTGCAGGAACTGATTCAGAAAAGCCCTGGGTAAATACTGGTTTGAAAAACAGGGTAGTTGATTTAATTTTTTTAAATTTTGCCCCGAGGGGCGAGTTTATTGGGCAGCGCCACTCAGAGTGGACACACCGCCATAGTGACAGTATTGGGCAGCGCCACTCATCTTGTGAGTGGACACACCGCCATAGCAGCATGTACAACACTCCCCAATAGGAAGAAAACCCGCTGTGTTACATCGGTCGATGTTGTTGTAGAATCATTAGGTTGTGGGCAGGAATTGGAGTACCAAACGTCCACTGGTTTTGCTTAGTTTATTATAAAAATATATCTTGTACACCGGGCCGGGAGCTAGCTACAGTGTGTTCCTGTCACTTGTCCCCAGACACAGCTGGGACTTGCTTAACTGTCTCAAGTGAACAGCTCCTCAAACAAGAAGATTAACATCTATCAACTCTTAAAAGCTTACGTTATCTTGCGGGTTGATGTATATTATTAATTACAGGGTAGCAGACGTGTAAGCTCGTTATATATATATATATATATATATATATATATATATATTCAAGGGTGATTATACACACACACTCTTAGGCCTCTCTTCAAACTGGATAGGCCTATCCACCTCCCCCACGGACCAATCCTCCATCACAGGCCGAGTTTCGAAGTAATTGTTTCCGACACAAACTTCACTGAGAATTGTTGGAGAACATTCTGAAGATTGTTTAAGGTCTAAGCTGTAACACTGTTGTGAAGACCACGTGGTGCGCTGGTACAAGTGAACAACCGAACATGTTCAAGGGAGAACAATTAAGAACGGAACAGTGTTCAGACGAGGAGTAACGTCGAGCCTCTGACGTCAGGTGACGACGGCCTATTGTCTGAGTAGGTTATCTTGAGATTATCTTGAGATGATTTCGGGGCTTTAGTGTCCCCGCGGCCCGGTCCTCAAACCAGGCCTCCACCCCCAGGAAGCAGCCCGTGACAGCTGACTAACACCCAGGTACCTATTTTACTGCTAGGTAACAGTAAGTACAAGATGACACCAACACAGTTTACCTTAGCATTCAACAGATTACCTTATTACCCTACAGTATACCGTGGTATCCCAGTTCACCTTGGTATCCCAGACTTTACCTGGATGTGCCCGTAGGCCTCTCTGCTCAACCTGTTCTGGTTTACCGCCACACACAAACAACGCGTTAGAATTACGATGTTTTAATTGTACCAAGAACCCAGTAAGTCTGACCGTTTGGTCGATGCTTGGATGAAGGGTCAAAGGGTGTGGATGAAGAAGCAAGGAGTGTGGATAAAGAATACAGGGGTGTGGATAAAGAATACAGGGGTGTGGATAAAGAATACAGGGGTGTGGATAAAGAATACAGGGGTGTGGATAAAGAATAAAGGGGTGTGGATAAAGAATACAGGGGTGTGGATAAAGAATACAGGGGTGTGGATAAAGAATACAGGGGTGTGGATAAAGAATACAGGGGTGTGGATAAAGAATACAGGGGTGTGGATAAAGAATAAAGGGGTGTGGATAAAGAATACAGGGGTGTGGATAAGGAATACAGGGGTGTGGATAAAGAATACAGGGGTGTGGATAAAGAATAAAGGGGTGTGGATAAAGAATACAGGGGTGTGGATAAGGAATACAGGGGTGTGGATAAGGAATATAGGGGTGTGGATAAAGAGTACAGGGGTGTGGATAAAGAATACAGGGGTGTGGATAAGGAATATAGGGGTGTGGATAAAGAGTACAGGGGTGTGGATAAAGCAACCCGTTCTCGCAAATTTAATAAGTCAATATTGACTTATTAGTTGCGTGCATAGGTGACATACTAAACATAATAGTTTCCCTTGAAAAGCTTCATAGAAAACACCGACCTTACCTAACCTACTTAGTATGTTTAAATAAGCATCTTATAGCTTCGTAATTACAATTGTTACTTAACCTATTATAGGTATAGGTTAGGTAATAATTGTAATTACGAAGCAATAAGATGCTTATCTTAACATACTAAGTAGGTTAGGTAAGGTCGGTGTTTTCTATGAAGCTTTTCAAGGGAAACTATTATGTTAAGTATGTCACCTATGCACATATTTAATAAGTCAATATTGACTTATTGAATTTGCGAGAACGGGTTGGGATAAAGAATACAGGGTGTAGATAAAGAATACAAGGGTGTAGATGAATACACGGGTGTAGATAAAGAATACAGGGGTGTAGATAAATACACGGGTGTAGATAAAGAATACAGGGGTGTAGATGAATACACGGGTGTAGATAAAGAATACAGGGGTGTAGATAAATACACGGGTGTAGATAAAGAATACAGGGGTGTAGATGAATACACGGGTGTAGATAAAGAATACAGGGGTGTAGATAAATACACGGGTGTAGATAAAGAATACAGGGGTGTAGATAAATACACGGGTGTAGATAAAGAATACAGGGGTGTAGATGAATACACGGATGTAGATAAAGAATACAGGGGTGTAGATAAAGAATACAGGGGTGTATCAGGTGAGTGGAAAGGATAATTAGTGCCACCACACCCTTCATACACTCATAACCTGACCTATAATTACCAATAACCCCCCCCCTCATCCACTCATTAATGAGATTGATAAACACTTGAAGGATTAAACTCCAAGAGTGGGACTAAGTCAGTACGAATGGCTCTGGCTTACCCTATAAACTACTTTTTTTATTATTATTATTTTCTACCACAGACGTGGCCAGACATTTACAAATGCTAACCAGCATATATATACATTTTCTTCTGTCCTCAATGGACAGGGTTAGAGATGTGTTAAATATAAACTACTAGGAGGTCGTTCATGCTCGTGACTGGGACTAGGGGTCAGGTGGCAGACCATTTAGGTCAAAGGTCACTTCCTGTTTAAGGTCAAAGGCCTTTGGGACGGGCAGTATATCATAGGACGTCAGGGACGGGGTCAGCATAGTTCACTGGTTATGATGGATGAGTTGGTGTGTGTGTGTGTGTGTGTGTGTGTGTGTGTGGAGAAAAAAAATAGTAGTTAGTAACAGTTGATTGACAATTGAGAGGCGGGACGAAAGAGCAAAGCTCAACCCCCGCAAGCACAACTAGGTGAATACACACACACACAACGCTGGTGGCTGAGTGAACAGTTCACCGGATACGTAGAGTCTGCCAGTGCAGACTACTGATCACGTGCCTCTGTATAACTAACCATCCTGTGTGATGGGGATTTTTTTAGCATCACGTAGCTAACTTTTTGACACTGTACTCCCCTTCATATAGTCTAAGGCAGCTGCACAAATGCACATGTACCTAATGTATTAATAAAAAAAAGTCTTGTGGTCCGGGGTTCGATTCCCGGCGCCGGCAGAAACAAAAATGGGCAGAGTTTCTTTCACCCTTATGCCCCTGTTACCTAGCAGTAAATAGGTACCTGGGAGTTAGACAGCAGTTACAGGCTGCTTCCTGGGGATGTGTGTGTGAAAAAAATTAGTAGTAGTTAGTATCAGCTGACTGATTGACAACTGTCACGCTGGACGATTGAGCTCCAACGCATGCCCAACTAGGTGAATACTCACATACGTGCGCATGCACACGCACACAGTTAAACCTACAGGTAAGCAGCAGTGGAAGCAATCACTCCCACTCCTTCTGAAGATGTATTAATATACGAAAGTACTTAAGGAAATTCCTGTTTCAATTTTCCTCCGTGGTCTGACACTGTTACATTTTTAATCACGTGTTTATTTTCGTGATTTACACATACATAATATATTTGTGATATATATATATATATATATATACATATATATATATATATATATATATATATATATATATATATATATATAAATTTAATCAGATTAACTATCTCACATGAGGTTGTTGAGCTGATATATACATGGTTGACTTAATTGGTATACCAATTTCCTAAAGATTTATACATAGTTTACCTGAATAACTAATAGTGGCAGAACACTCAACTTTCACAATCAGCCGTGATCATTACTTGCCTTGCAAGGTTTGCAATAGCCTACACGTGGCGCAAACTATTCATTGCAAAGCTAAGCCAACTCCCATATCAGGAACCAGGCATGACAGGGCGGAGGATCTCATTGTAACTTTCAAAATACGGAACTATTTTTGAGGCTGTTGATCCGGATAATTCCTTCAAAAGGTCAGATGTAACACAAACAAGGAGCCAGGGGTTCGAGTCCAACAGAGTAGGACTGAGAACAGGAGATTCTTAACACAACAGAGTCATTCTCTGAAGAGCCTCGTCTGGCCCCCGTGTCCACACCCAGACTTAAGCAACTCATTCACAATGATATCATTTTGTGTGAAGTGAGTCACTCTGTGCAGCACTCACTCTCTTCTCAGAAACTCACACTCCTCACCGGCCACCCCAACTTATCCAGAAATATTAACTTAAATCTTAGGAAACACAACTTAAGAAAGGATAGAAGGCAATGAGTCAGCAGGCAATGCAGGGAGGCCGCCCGCACCAAACACCTGGATTACTGACACCCATTTTGTCACCTGTTGAAGTCAGATCTGTGTGTGTGTGTGTGTGTGTGTGTGTGTGTGTGTGTGTGTGTGTGTGTGTGTGTGTGTGTGTGTGTGTGTGTGTGCGCGCGCGTGTGCGTGTGTGCGCGCGTGTGCGTGTGCGTGTGTGTGTGTGTGTGTTCTTGATGTACCTTAACAAAAACGAGTGTACCTAATAGTTTACAGCGGGATCGCGTGTTCGTGTTTGGGATCACGAACTCCTGTCCCTAAATTTTTTTGGTATATTTACGAAAACTTTAAAATTAATCCTAGTGATGTCTCTCTTTTTTTAACATTTCAATTATCTGTTTTCTTGTTCAAATCTTACATATTTATATGTTGCACTGCTACATATAGCCTATGTAGTCTGAAAGGTGTAGTAGCAGGTTTATGTAGTTTGTACAGGACGAGTAATTGTGTGTTTTTGTCTTTGTCACAGTGTTTTTCGCTTTTTCTTGTGGAGGGAGAGAAATTTTGTTTACAAACATTTCCACGCTGCACCATAGAGAAAGGTGCAAGATCATCATCAATAAAATGACAACGAAAAAATCCAACATGATACCACAAGAAATGAGGCACAAGTATCTCGAGGAAATTTATAAAGAAGCCGGAGATGAACTAAATCAAATCTACACTGACGGGTCATCTAATCCTGTCAATGGCAGGGCTGGTGCAGCATACACTGTAATTAGGAATAATGTCTTGCAACGCGGAAATAAAGGAAAAGCCAGTATTGAGAACTATGCCTCTTCAACGCAAGTGGAGCTAACTGTCATTGTTATGGCGTTAAGGTTTCTTGAACGGAACACTAATGGTGCAGTGATTTGCACTGAATCAAAAGCAGCACTGCAAAGCCAAAGTAAAAATCGGGCAGAAAACCTTGCAATAGTCGCTGAGATCAAGAGAGCTGTGAGAGTACTAACCAACCAGGGAAGAGTCATCAAGTTCCTGTGGATCCCCTCCCATGTTGGAATATGTGGGAATGAACGAGCAGATGTGCTGGCTGCTGAAGGCGCTGAAGGAGACCATATTGAATACTTCATACCCAAGACTCTACTACAAATTAGAGGTATTATCAGGCAACATCACCGTGACAAGGTAACTGAGGAAAGGAGGATAGAAGCACAAACCAGTGAATCTGTACGATGGTACAACATGGTTGCAGCTGGCAATCCCAATCATTATGGACGAAGAGGAGGAGGACGAGGGAGAGAATCAGTAATAGCGAGAATCCGTCTTGGATACAAATATCCATGGAGATACGGAATGGAAACAACAGTTGATCAGCGAAGTTGCAGAATCTGTGGTGAGAGTGATGGACACCGCCTTGACCACTATCTACGTGAATGTGAACACCTGAGAGACATTAGGAATATGTGTAGAATAATAAACCCAACATTGTTTGAGTTAGGAAAACACTATTTGTCAAATATTGATACTGTTCTTAAAAGATTCTCCCATTTTGCACCCGCAAGATAACGTAAGCTTTTAAGGGTTGATAGATGTTAATCTTCTTGTTTGAGGAGCTGTTCACTTGAGACAGTTAAGCAAGTCCCAGCTGTGTCTGGGTACAAGTGACAGGATGAACAACCCAGCGGGTTTTCTTCCTATTGGGGAGTGTTGTACATGCTGCTATGGCGGTGTGTCCACTCACAGGATGAGTGGCGCTGCCCAATACTGTCACTAGGCGGTGTGTTCACTCACAGGATGAGTGGCGCTGCCCAATACTGTCACTATGGCGGTGTGTCCACTCACAAGATGAGTGGCGCTGCCCAATACTGTCACTATGGCGGTGTGTCCACTCACAGGATGAGTGGCGCTGCCCAATACTGTCACTATGGCGGTGTGTCCACTCACAGGATGAGTGGCGCTGCCCAATACTGTCACTATGGCGGTGTGTCCACTCATAGGATGAGTGGCGCTGCCCAATACTGTCACTATGGCGGTGTGTCCACTCACAGGATGAGTGGCGCTGCCCAATACTGTCACTATGGCGGTGTATCCACTCACAGGATGAGTGACGCTGCCCAATACTGTCACTATGGCGGTGTGTCCACTCACAGGATGAGTGGCGCTGCCCAATACTGTCACTATGGCGGTGTGTCCACTCACAAGATGAGTGGCGCTGCCCAATACTGTCACTATGGCGGTGTGTCCACTCACAGGATGAGTGGCGCTGCCCAATACTGTCACTATGGCGGTGTGTCCACTCACAGGATGAGTGGCGCTGCCCAATACTGTCACTATGGCGGTGTGTCCACTCACAAGATGAGTGGCGCTGCCCAATACTGTCACTATGGCGGTGTGTCCACTCACAGGATGAGTGGCGCTGCCCAATACTGTCACTATGGCGGTGTGTCCACTCACAGGATGAGTGGCGCTGCCCAATACTGTCACTATGGCGGTGTGTTCACTCACAGGAAGAGTGGCGCTGCCCAATACTGTCACTATGGCGGTGTGTCCACTCACAAGATGAGTGGCGCTGCCCAATACTGTCACTATGGTGGTGTGTCCACTCACAAGATGAGTGACGCTGCCCAATAAACTCGGCCCTCGGGGCAAAATTTAAATTTAACCGGTTCAAAATCACTAAGGTGTCAGAAACGGTCCAATCTTGGTACACAGTAAGGTGTCAGAAACGGTCAAATCTTGGTACACAGTAAGGTGTCAGAAATGGTCCAATCTTGGTACACAGTAAGGTGTCAGAAACGGTCCAATCTTGGTACACAGTAAGGAGTCAGAAACGGTCCAATCTTGGTACACAGTAAGGTGTCAGAAATGGTCCAATCACAGTACACCGTAAGGTGTCAGAAACGGTCCAATCACAGTAAGGTGTCAGAAACGGTCCAATCACAGTAAGGTGTCAGAAACGGTCCAATCACAGTACACAGTAAGGTGTCAGAAACGGTCCAATCACAGTAAGGTGTCAGAAACGGTCCAATCACGGTACACAGTAAGGTGTCAGAAACGGTCCAATCACAGTAAGGTGTCTGAAACGGTCCAATCACGGTACACAGTAAAGTGTCAGAAACTGTCCAATCACAGTAAGGTGTCAGAAACGGTCCAATCACAGTACACCGTAAGGTGTCAGAAACGGTCCAATCACAGTAAGGTGTCAGAAACGGTCCAATCACAGTAAGGTGTCAGAAACGGTCCAATCACAGTAAGGTGTCAGAAACGGTCCAATCACAGTACACCGTAAGGTGTCAGAAACGGTCCAATCACAGTAAGGTGTCAGAAACGGTCAAATCTTGGTACACAGTAAGGTGTCAGAAATGGTCCAATCTTGGTACACAGTAAGGTGTCAGAAACGGTCCAATCTTGGTACACAGTAAGGAGTCAGAAACGGTCCAATCTTGGTACACAGTAAGGTGTCAGAAATGGTCCAATCACAGTACACCGTAAGGTGTCAGAAACGGTCCAATCACAGTAAGGTGTCAGAAACGGTCCAATCACAGTAAGGTGTCAGAAACGGTCCAATCACAGTACACAGTAAGGTGTCAGAAAGGGTCCAATCACAGTAAGGTGTCAGAAACGGTCCAATCACGGTACACAGTAAGGTGTCAGAAACGGTCCAATCACAGTAAGGTGTCTGAAACGGTCCAATCACGGTACACAGTAAAGTGTCAGAAACGGTCCAATCACAGTAAGGTGTCAGAAACGGTCCAATCACAGTAAGGTGTCAGAAACGGTCCAATCACGGTGCACAGTAAAGTGTCAGAAACTATCCAATCACAGTACACAGTAAGGTGCCAGAAAGAGGGGGGGGGGGGGGGTTGGAAATCACGGTCCTGATGTGTTCGGCTCTAAATGTCAAGATGCCAATATTGCTTAAAGCTGATGAGTTGTTCTGTACGTGTGTGTTCACCTGGTTGTGCTCACCTGGTTGTGTTCACCTAGTTGTGTTCACCTAGTTGTGTTCACCTGGTTGTGTTCACCTAGTTGTGTTCACCTAGTTGTGTTCACCTAGTTGTGTTCACCTAGTTGTGTTCACCTAGTTGTGTTCACCTAGTTGTGTTCACCTGGTTGTGCTCACCTGGTTGTGTTCACCTGGTTGTGTTCACCTGGTTGTGTTCACCTGGTTGTGTTCACCTGGTTGTGTTCACCTGGTTGTGTTCACCTGGTTGTGTTCACCTGGTTGTGCTCACCTGGTTGTGTTCACCTGGTTGTGCTCACCTGGTTGTGCTCACCTAGTTGTGTTCACCTGGTTGTGTTCACCTGGTTGTGTTCACCTGGTTGTGCTCACCTAGTTGTGTTCACCTGGTTGTGTTCACCTGGTTGTGTTCACCTAGTTGTGTTCACCTAGTTGTGTTCACCTAGTTGTGTTCACCTAGTTGTGTTCACCTAGTTGTGTTCACCTAGTTGTGTTCACCTAGTTGTGTTCACCTAGTTGTGTTCACCTAGTTGTGTTCACCTAGTTGTGTTCACCTAGTTGTGTTCACCTAGTTGTGTTCACCTAGTTGTGTTCACCTAGTTGTGTTCACCTAGTTGTGTTCACCTAGTTGTGCTTGCGGGGGTTGAGCTTTGCTCTTTCGGCCCGCCTCTCAACTGTCAATCAACTGTTACCAACTACTATTTTGTTCCCACAATACACACACACCCTAGCAAGCAGCCCGTAACAGCTGTCTAACTCCCAAGTACCTATTTACTGCTAGGTAACAGGGGCATTCAGGGTGAAAGAAACTTTGCCCATTTGTTTCTGCCTGGTGCGGGAATCGAACCCGCGCCACAGAATTACGAGACCTGCGCGCTATCCACCAGAGAGAGAGAGACAGAGAGAGACAGAGAGAGAGAGACAGAGAGAGAGAGACAGAGAGAGAGAGACAGAGAGAGAGAGACAGAGAGAGAGAGACAGAGAGAGACAGAGAGACAGACAGAGAGACAGACAGAGACACAGAGAGACAGAGAGAGACAGACAGAGAGAGAGACAGAGAGAGAGAGAGAGAGAGAGAGAGAGAGAGAGAGAGAGAGAGAGAGAGAGAGAGAGAGAGAGAGAGAGAGAGACAGAGACACAGAGAGACAGACAGAGAGAGAGACAGACAGAGAGAGAGACAGAGAGACAGAGAGAGAGAGAGAGAGAGAGAGAGAGAGAGAGAGAGAGAGAGAGAGAGAGAGAGAGAGAGAGAGAGAGAGACAGAGAGAGAGAGAGAGAGAGAGAGAGACAGAGAGAGAGAGAGAGACAGAGAGAGAGACAGAGAGACAGACAGAGACACAGAGAGACAGAGACACAGAGAGACAGACAGAGAGAGACAGAGAGAGAGAGAGAGAGAGAGAGAGAGAGAGAGAGAGAGAGAGAGAGAGAGAGAGAGAGAGAGAGAGAGAGAGAGAGAGAGAGAGACAGAGAGACACACACAGACAGAGATCCTTAATGTGGTCCTAACGTTCCTTACAAGGCCTTTACCTGTTCCTTAATAAGGTCTTAATAGCAACATATAACCTCTACACATAACTTGAAGCAAACTTGGAGAGCGTTTCTGAAGTTCTTCTACTCCCCCAACCTCCTCTTCGTACATATACAATCATTTACACAAACACACATATATTAATAATCTTTTTTACAAATCAAGTGATACACACTAAAGCAGCTCAAGCAACAAGACTGGTGTCGGAGCTAAAAGGTCTAAGCTACGAACACCGGCTAATGTTACTTAACCTGACAACTCTAGTGGATAGAAGGGGATATGATCACAACATATAAGATACTGAGGGAAAGATATAAGGTGGACAAGGATATAGCCTCCTCCAGCTGAGAGAGAGCAGGGCAAGATGGCACAGGTGGAAACTGGAAGCACAAATGAGCCGAAGGGACTTTATATTCCCTGTACGGGTAGTATAACCTACCTATAATGCTTACAGGCATTATAGGTAAGCATTATAGGCTACCTATAATACCTATCTATAATGCTCTACACACACACCGCCGACGCTATTTGTGAGGACGCTATGGAAGCCAACTCTATCCACGAACAAATCCACAAGGGCCGTGTCGAGGATTCGAACCTGCGTCCGAGAGCATCCCAGACGCTGCCTTAATCGACTGAGCTACGACTCGGCCTGCATCGAAATGCACGCTTCGAATCCTCGTCACGGCCCCTGTGGATTTGTTCACTTGATGCATCACGCAATTGTGACTTGTGTGTGTAACCTCTACCACATCTTGAAGGCCTCATTCGACAAAGAATGCCAACGTCAGAGCGGGTTTTCTTCCTATTGGGGAGTGTTGAACATGCTGCTATGGCAGTGTGTCCACTCACAGGATGAGTGACGCTGCCCAATACTGTCACTATGGCGGTGTGTTCACTCACAGGATGAGTGGCGCTGCCCAATACTGTCACTATGGCGGTGTGTCCACTCACAGGATGAGTGGCGCTGCCCAATACTGTCACTATGGCGGTGTGTCCACTCACAGGATGAGTGGCGCTGCCCAATACTGTCACTATGGCGGTGTGTCCACTCACAGGATGAGTGGCGCTGCCCAATACTGTCACTATGGCGGTGTGTCCACTCACAGGATGAGTGACGCTGCCCAATACTGTCACTATGGCGGTGTGTCCACTCACAGGATGAGTGACGCTGCCCAATACTGTCACTATGGCGGTGTGTCCACTCACTGGATGAGTGGCGCTGCCCAATACTGTCACTATGGCGATGTGTCCCCTCACAGGATGAGTGACGCTGCCCAATACTGTCACTATGGCGGTGTGTCCACTCACAGGATGAGTGGCGCTGCCCAATACTGTCACTATGGCGGTGTGTCCACTCACAGGATGAGTGGCGCTGCCCAATACTGTCACTATGGCGGCGTGTCCACTCACAGGATGAGTGGCACTGCCCAATACTGTCACTATGGCGGTGTGTCCACTCACAGGATGAGTGGCGCTGCCCAATACTGTCACTATGGCGGTGTGTCCACTCACAGGATGAGTGACGCTGCCCAATACTGTCACTATGGCGGTGTGTCCACTCACAGGATGAGTGACGCTGCCCAATACTGTCACTATGGCGGTGTGTCCACTCACAAGATGAGTGGTGATGCCCAATACTGTCACTATGGCGGTGTGTCCACTCACAGGATGAGTGACGCTGCCCAATACTGTCACTATGGCGGTGTGTCCACTCACAGGATGAGTGACGCTGCCCAATACTGTCACTATGGCGGTGTGTCCACTCACAGGATGAGTGGCGCTGCCCAATACTGTCACTATGGCGGTGTGTCCACTCATAGGATGAGTGGCGCTGCCCAATACTGTCACTATGGCGGTGTGTCCACTCACAGGATGAGTGACGCTGCCCAATACTCTCACCATGGCGGTGTGTCCACTCACAGGATGAGTGACGCTGCCCAATACTGTCACTATGGCGGTGTGTCCACTCACAAGATGAGTGGCGCTGCCCAATACTGTCACCATGGCGGTGTGTCCACTCACAGGATGAGTGGCGCTGCCCAATACTGTCACTATGGCGGTGTGTCCACTCACAGGATGAGTGGCGCTGCCCAATACTGTCACTATGGCGGTGTGTCCACTCACAGGATGAGTGGTGCTGCCCAATACTGCCACTATGGCGGTGTGTCCACTCACAGGATGAGTGGCGCTGCCCAATACTGCCACTATGGCGGTGTGTCCACTCACAGGATGAGTGTCGCTGCCCAATACTGTCACTATGGTGGTGTGTTCACTCACAGGATGAGTGGCGCTGCCCAATACTGTCACTATGGCGGTGTGTCCACTCACAGGATGAGTGGTGCTGCCCAATACTGTCACTATGGCGGTGTGTCCACTCACAGGATGAGTGGCGCTGCCCAATACTGTCACTATGGCGGTGTGTCCACTCACAGGATGAGTGACGCTGCCCAATACTGTCACTATGGTGGTGTGTTCACTCACAGGATGAGTGGTGCTGCCCAATACTGTCACTATGGCGGTGTGTCCACTCACAGGATGAGTGGTGCTGCCCAATACTGTCACTATGGTGGTGTGTTCACTCACAGGATGAGTGGCGCTGCCCAATACTGTCACTATGGCGGTGTGTCCACTCACAGGATGAGTGACGCTGCCCAATACTGTCACTATGGTGGTGTGTTCACTCACAGGATGAGTGGTGCTGCCCAATACTGTCACTATGGCGGTGTGTCCACTCACAGGATGAGTGGCGCTGCCCAATACTGTCACTATGGTGGTGTGTTCACTCACAGGATGAGTGGTGCTGCCCAATACTGTCACTATGGCGGTGTGTCCACTCACAGGATGAGTGGCGCTGCCCAATAAACTCGGCCCTCGGGGCAAAATTTAAAAAAAAAAATAGTAGTCAAGTTGAAAAGCAAGAGGCCAGGAGGCGGGGCATAAAAAAATTAGGCCTCACTCTCACGTAGACATGGGGGGAGGGGGGCTGATAGCTGAGTGGACAGCGCTCTGGAGTCTTATTCCCTGGGTCCGGCTTCGATCCCCGGTGATGGAAGAAACAAAATGGGCAGAGTTTCTCTCACCCTCACGTCCCTGTTAACTAGCAGTAAATAGGTACCTGGGAGTTAGACAGCTGTCACGGGCTGCTTCCTGGAGGGGAGTGTGATGAGGGGGGGGATTAGTTGATTGACAGTTGAAAGGCGGGTCGAAAGAGTCGAGCTCAACCCCCGCAAGCACAAGTAGGTGAGTACTGCTAGGTAGCTTACCCCACAACCCCGCTCCCAGGCTTCAGGTAGGCCTATCAGCCCCCAGGTAGGCCTATCAACCTCCCCCCCCCCGAAGAGTTCCTTCAATGCCTCGGTTAGGCTTACCACAACCCAACCAGATGAGAGCTACTTAGGCCTATAACTGCTCGGACCGTCTCAGGTCAGACCTCGTAACTTCCGCATGAATCTACGAGGTGCGTGACGTCACTACGAGGTGTGCGTGTCGTCACTACGAGGTGTGCGTGACGTCACTACGAGGTGTGCGTGTCGTCACTACGAGGTGTGCGTGACGTCACTACGAGGTGTGCGTGACGTCACTACGAGGTGTGCGTGACGTCACTACGAGGTGTGCGTGACGTCACTACGAGGTGTGCGTGACGTCACTACGAGGTGTGCGTGTCGTCACTACGAGGTGTGCGTGACGTCACTACGAGGTGTGCGTGACGTCACTACGAGGTGTGCGTGTCGTCACTACGAGGTGTGCGTGACGTCACTACGAGGTGTGCGTGACGTCACTACGAGGTGTGCGTGACGTCACTACGAGGTGTGCGTGACGTCACTACGAGGTGTGCGTGACGTCACTACGAGGTGTGCGTGACGTCACTACGAGGTGTGCGTGACGTCACTACGAGGTGTGCGTGACGTCACTACGAGGTGTGCGTGACGTCACTACGAGGTGTGCGTGACGTCACTACGAGGTGTGCGTGTCGTCACTACGAGGTGTGCGTGACGTCACTACGAGGTGTGCGTGACGTCACTACGAGGTGTGCGTGACGTCACTACGAGGTGTGC
This sequence comes from Procambarus clarkii, assembly GCF_040958095.1. Lineage (NCBI taxonomy): Eukaryota > Metazoa > Arthropoda > Malacostraca > Decapoda > Cambaridae > Procambarus > Procambarus clarkii. The sequence continues at coordinate 14,803,527 of NC_091199.1, read as the reverse complement.
GTGACGTCACTACGAGGTGTGCGTGACGTCACTACGAGGTGTGCGTGACGTCACTACGAGGTGTGCGTGTCGTCACTACGAGGTGTGCGTGACGTCACTACGAGGTGTGCGTGACGTCACTACGAGGTCTCAGTGCTGACACCGGGACAGGTTCTGGACTCGACTGGGAGGAGGAGGAGGAGGACACTGGAGAACCCTCATCCCCGCCTCTTATAACTTCTTAAAACACTTACCTCTTCTTCTTCACTCTTTACACGCGACGTTTAAACACTTAAACCCCAGTTCTAAAGGTCTTAAGAGACTCACACTGTCTCTCCCTCTCTCTCTCTGTCCCTCTCTCTCTCCCTCCCTCTCCCTCCCTCTCTCTCTCCCTCTCTCTCTCGTTCGCTCTTGTTCTCTCTCTGTCAATGTGATGATAGGGTCACCTTGGGGTACTTATCCTAATCTACACTCAAGCGTTCCCGGGGATCAATGTACCAACGGGTCAGTCTCTGACAACGTATTTAGGATTTGATCAACCAGATTGTTGGATTTCGATGCACGCAATATATATATATATATATATATATATATATATATATATATATATATATATATATATATATATATATATATATATACCTTTTATACGACAAAAAATACACATGTAAACTTGTAACACAATACAAACATTAAATGATTAATAATAAAAAAAAAATGTCGTATTTCAATATTGTAACACCACGGGGAGTATTGAACTTCCCAGAAGACATATATAAATGTAATAATTTACCCTGTATCTTAAAGATAAAAATCATAATGTAAAAGTCATTGTGGTTGATCTCCAGTTGTAAGACTCACAGGGCCTCGTAGCCTGGTGGATAGCGCGCAGGACTCGTAATTCTGTGGCGCGGGTTCGATTCCCGCACGAGGCAGAAACAAATGGGCAAAGTTTCTTTCACCCTGAATGCCCCTGTTACCTAGCAGTAAATAGGTACCTGGGAGTTAGTCAGCTGTCACAGGCTGCTTCCTGGGAGTGGAGGCCTGGTCGAGGACCGGGCCGCGGGGACACTGAAGCCCCGAAATCATCTCAAGATAACCTCAAGATAACCTTACTTTCAACCAATATCTTTCCTCTTGCTGGGAACTGATAGCCGGCTCTTGGGCCCCTATTTTGTGTCATATATCTCAAACTTATTTCTCTCAAAGAGAGCTTACACCCTTAACTCTTGCCAGCTTGGTCAATAAGAGCTATACCCGCACTCTTGGTAGACTCTCTAAGAGACAAAGATGATTCAGAAGGGTATTAAGATGATTCAGAAGGATTTTGCTAGGATTCAAGAGGATCTTAAGAGGATTCAGGTGATCCACAGAATAAATTACATGAGATCCCACTAGAAAGCCATAGAATCTTCTGAGATCTTGTTACTTTCACCGCCCCTAGACACAAACACCATCTTCGGTATCCACACCATCACCCCCACACCATCACCATCACCCCCACACCCACACCATCACTCCCAGAGACAACCAATTATCACAACCCACGATGGTCATGTATATGGCTTCAGTTATAAAGAACATACAAAAATTATTAATTAATCTCCTTGGCATACTTTCCTCCTGTGTATTTTATATATATATATATATATATATATATATATATATATATATATATATATATATATATATATATATATATATACAAGATTGAATGGTCCCCAAGCCAATATGCAACTGAAAATATCTATGCCCAAGTTAACCACTGAGCGCTGTCAGATGTTGGGTACACAAGTCTCACGACTTTCAACATTTTTGTACAGTCAGGGTGGTCAAGCAATAAAGGTACGCCTAGGTGCACAGTGCTCCTGGCTGTCTGGGTTCGAATCCTTCTGGGGTGTGGAGTTTTCAGTAATATTATATTATATATATATATATATATATATATATATATATATATATATATATATATATATATATATATTTTTTTTTTTTTTTTGTCATATTAAATATGACCGAAAAAGTAAGATTAATAATTCTAACACGAATTTTCTCGATCTCTCTTACGTGTTGATGGTAATTGAAAAATCAATTCTCCAAAATTCATTTTTATTTCTAGTCTGACGCGACACTTGAGCGCGTTTCGTAAAACTTATTACATTTTCAAAGACTTTAGTTTACACACCCACACAACTATAACTGAATAGAGCTTAAACATCTTCGATTTTTTATACCTGCATTTGGGTGAGGTGATATGTTACAACAGTTTTGGATGAGGTGAAAGCAAACTTTCAACACAAGACAGAACACGAAACAATGGAATGGAAACAATTGTGTTGAAAGTTTGCTTTCACCTCATCCAAAACTGTTGTAACATACCACCTCACCCAAATGTAGATATAAAATCGAAGATGTTTAAGCTCTATTCAGTTATAGTTGTGTGGGTGTGTAAACTAAAGTCTTTGAAAATGTAGTAAGTTTTACGAAACGCGCTCAAGTGTCGCGTCAGACTAGAAATAAAAATGAATTTTGGAGAATTGATTTTTCAATTACCATCAACAGTGAAAAGAAACATAAGAGAGATCGAGAAAATTCGTGTTAGAATTATTAATCTTACTTTTTCGGTCATATTTAATAATATATGTCTACAGGAAAGACTGCTACCAAAATAATATATATATATATATATATATATATATATATATATATATATATATATATATATATATATATATATATAAATTTATATATATATATATAAATTTATATATATATATATATAAATTTATATATAAGAAGAATATAAAGGGTAAGGCAGACAAGAATGAACAACTGCAAAATAGAGCAGTTTAAATGACAGTAAAACTGGACAGTTTCACTAACAACATGAAAACGGAAGTTCCACTAACAACAGGAAAACAAAATAGCTTCACTAACAACAGGAAAACAGAAGTTTTAATAAATAGTAAAACAGAACAGTTTCAATACCAGAACAGTTTCACTAAACAGCAAAACAAAGCAGTGTCACTAACAACAGAAGCCGTGTAGCAAATGATGCAACAGCTGCCAAAAGGAGACACATTTGTTTTACAAACAAGAAGGGGCAACAGGGAAAAAAACAGGACTAGAAAAACAGTACACACAACAGTATGGGCAACAGCATAGCAACACCAGCACAGATTTGGGTGTGGGGGAGAGGTGATGCAGAACAGCAGCAGCAGCAGGAATCGCTGTGAACAGCTGCATCTGAAGCAGTTAAGAGGAACAGCAGAGAGAGACAGGAGGCAGCAGACACTATCACTAAAGTATACATGCTCCCTCGTCAGCAGGGGCGGTACAGCAGCAGGAACAGCAGGAACGGTGGCAACAGCAGAAGTGGAGGGGGGGGGAGGGGTGAAAAGGGGGGGATGAAAAGGGGGAGGAGGATGGGGGAAAGGGGGAGCAAGTGATCAATACGAGGGGAGAGCCTTGCGCCAGCTCCTGCCTCGCCTGTGTTGTCAACTCCTGCCTCCTGCTGCTGCTGCTGCCTTGTTGAGTGCTTCTACCACAACCACAACCACCTTCACCTACCACAACAACAACCACCTCCTCTATCACAACCTCCTACATTACCACAACTACCTACACTACCACCTCCACAACCACCTCCTTTATCACAATCATCTATACTACCACAACCACCTCCACAACCCCCCCCTCTCCCCACCACCTCCACTACCACTACCACCTCCACTACCACCTCCACAACCATAACCACCCACATAACCACCTCCACAACCCCCTCCTCTATCACAACCACCTACACTACCACTACCACCTCCACTACCACCTCCACAACCATAACCACCCACATAACCACCTCCACAACCCCCTCCTCTATCACAACCACCTACACTATCACATCTACCTACACTACCACCTCCACAACCATCTCCATATGCCAAGGAAAGGAACAATCAAAAGCCATGAACGTGGCTAAAAGGAATATAGAATATTTAGATTAACAACATTAGGAGACCAAAATGGAAGTGAGAAACAGCTAACACACATCAATACCACAGTGAAGTTGATGGGAAATATACACACACTAATAAGAGAGAGAGGAAATGGTAAGACAACGAAAGAGAATTAATAAACTTAAGAGAATGAGACAGATAAATGAGGGAAAGCAAGACCAGACAAACCATTTGCTGAAGTAGGTAAACAAACTAGAGGGAACGTTGATCAGTAAAACCATTGATCAGTAAACCAGCAGTAAGAGACTCTGTAAAACACCAAGAGCCAGATTCACGAAGCAGTTACGCAAGCACTTACGAACCTGTACATCTTTTCTTCAATCTTTGGCGGCTTTGTTTACTATTATTAAATAGTTAATGAGCTAAGAAGCACCAGGAGGCTCTTTATAACAATAACAACAGTCGAATGGGAAGTTTTCATGCTTGTAAACTGTTTAATAAATGTAACCAAAGCCGTCAAAGATTGAGGAAAGATATATATGTTCGTAAGTGCTTGCGTAACTGCTTCGTGAATCTGGCCCCAGCAGGTTGAGCAAGACAGTAGTCGGGAGAGATGAGTGACAATCTACAATCTACCAGAGGGAGACAGATGGCAAAAAGAGAAAAGGGGGAGACAAGAAAATTATTACAAGAAATTCTCACCAGAATACAGGCTAGTGAGGCAACGAGAGAAATTGAGCATTACTGTAGGCTAGGTATATTGCAAATGATGAGGAATTGGCCAGTGAAAGTAATCTTTCAGAATATTGCTCCAGTGAAACATATACTGACTGGAAAGTGGAAACTGAAGGACTTAATGTAAGGTCTACATTAACCAAGACATGACGAAGGAGGATAGAGAAGAAGCAAAGCACATCAGAGAAGCAAAACGAGTAAGTGCTTGAGAGAGACCAGAAAAGAGCACAGGCGGAGCAGACAGCAATGCAAGCAGTGCGCAACAACAGGAAAGCAAGGCACCAGAGAACTCCGTTTGGCAAAATAACGTGTCAAACCAGCCTATAGAATCTATAGTATACATATACCATCCATAGCAACGGGCAGGAGTGATTAAATCAACAAATTCCCCCCCCCCCTTGGAAGCACCAAATCAACCCTGTAGAAACGAATGATAGTATTAACGACGTGTACACAAATGCAGATGGCATTACCAATAAAGGGGTAGGACTCACAGGAAAGGCTGACAGAAGAGCAACCACTTCAATAAATCCCTGAACTGTATGTTTGACAGATCTCTCACCCTGTCCATGAAGGACAGAAGAAAATGTATATATGCTGGTTAGCATTGTAAATGTCTGGCCACGTCTGTGGTAGAAAATAATAATAATAATAATAAAAATTACTACAAGTGTGTGGCTTGCAGTAACCACTCAGCAAAGCCCTACATCTCTCACCACACACCTGTTACACGTTTGGAAACAAACAGCAGGTACCAACAAAGCAAAAACAAAGCAAAACAAGAAAAATATATATATACGATGAACATGGTGAACATGGGACGGGGAGAACACGTTGAACCACGGAACGGGAAGAACATCGTAGAACAGGGAAGAGGTGAGGGGGAATGAGTGAAAAGGAGTTGGAGAGGGGAACTGAGAGATAAATAAAAAGACAGAATAGAAGGGGAGAGGAAAGGGAAGAGGGCGAATGGTGGAGGAGGGAGGAGAGTGGGAACGGAGAACACTGAACACCAGTGACAAGAACACGACAGAGTGTGGGAAGGGAGAACACTGAACACCAGTGACAAGAACAGGCCCAGAATCTGGTCCAACAAGCACGGGAGGATATATATACACACACACACACACACACACACCACACACACACCACACACACACCACACACACACCACACACACACCACACACACACACACACACACACACACCACACACACACACACACACACACACACACACACACCACACACACACACACACACACACACACACACACACACACACACACACACACCACACACCACACACACACCACACACACACCACACACACACCACACACACACCACACACACACACACACACACCACACACACACACACACACACACACACACACACCACACACACACACCACACACACACCACACACACACCACACACACACCACACACACCACACACACACACACACACACACACACACACACACACACAGCAACTACAAGAACAAGAGGACACAGGTTCAAGCTAAGGAAACAAATTTGCCGACAAAATATTAGAAAGTTATCTTTCACAGAGTGGTAGACGGTTGGAGGAACTAAGTGGTGGAGGCCAAGACCGTCAGTAGTTTCAAAGTGTTATGCGACAAAGAGTGCTGGGAAGACGGGATACCACGACCGTAGCTCTCATTCTGTAACTACACTTAGGGTGGTTACATACAGGTAATTACAAACGCGCACGTACACACACACACACACACACACACGCACACACACGCACACACACACACACACACGCACGCACACAGTGCGCGCACACACACACACACACACACACACACACACACACACACACACACACACACACACACACACACACACACAAAGTAGTTAGTAAGTTAGTAGTTAGTAAACAGTTGATTGACAGTTGAGAGGCGGGCCGAAAGAGCAAAAGCTCAACCCCCGCAAAACTCAACTAGTAAACACACAAGCTATGAGTCTGGTAGATGAGTGGACAGCATGCAGGACTCGTAATCCTGTGGCCCGGGTTCGGTTCCCGGCCCCGACAGAGACAAATGGGCACAGTTTCTTTCACCTTGATGCCCCTGTTACCTAGCAGTAAATAGGTACCTGGGAGTTAGTCAGCTGCTACAGGCTGTATCCTGGTTGTGTGTGTGTGTGTGCATACCTAGATGTGCTTACAGAGTCTAGCTGGTCTCCTGGTCCCGCCTTCTCAATCTTCTTAGATTAATAAACTCCTGTTGATGTCTTTATGACTCATTTGCCGCTTCAGTTTCCATCTATGATCATTCGTTCCTAGCTTTGAACCATACTGCTTTGTCTACTGTGTCAATATTCCATTTAATCTTGTATGTTGTTATCATATCCCACCTCTCTCTCCTTTCCTCCAGAAGGTAAGGTCCAATTCTCTCAGTCTTTCCTCATAGCTCAATCTCCTCAGCTCTGGAACGAGTCTCGTTGAACATCTTGTGACCTTTTGTAATTTCTGCTTGTGCTCTTTCAAGTACATGGGGCTGCATATTCAGGAGTGCGGTCTGACGTTCGTGGATATACGGCCCAGAGAGTTTCTTTGTCCAAGTTTCTGAAGGATAGACGGAAGGAAGCAGTCTCTGTGGCGCAGTGGTCAAGCACTCGCCCAGCGGTTCACGAGTACTTTGCCTTGGTTCGTATCCTGGCCGGGGAAGGATTGACTAGGCGCCTCATAACTTTGCATTTGGCTGGGTTGAGTTCCAGCAGCCATTTTTCAGACCACTTCTGGAGTGTATCCAAATCCTCTTGTAATGTATCACAATCTAACCGTGTGTGTGTGTGTGTGTGTGTGTGTGTGTGTGTGTGTGTGTGTGTGTGTGTGTGTGTGTGTGTGTGTGTGTGCGCGCGCGCGCGCGCGCGCGCCACATCTCTCCCCCCCCCCATCCAATATACATAATATTAAAAAGTATCTCTCAGGAATGTGTAATATAAGCAAGAGTATTCTTGAATATTTTAAAATATTTAATATTCACCTTTATAAATGGCCACCATAAAATTATTTCGAGATGACACAAAGGCGTTTCGCCCGGGGTTATAAGCCCTTGTTATCTTCCTCTTTATATATATATATATATATATATATATATATATATATATATATATATATATATATATATATATATATATATTACACATAAAGAGAGAGACCTGGGCAACGCTGTACCATCCCTTAGTACATACACAGATAGGATAAAGCTATGATATCCTTAGCTTTATCCTTAGCTTTATCCTTAGCTTTATCCTTAGCTAGGATAAAGGCAGACTTTGGCTGCAGTTTGAGTCGAGAGTTTCCAGAATAAATCACATTTCCATTTTAACTGGATTTCTTCCCCGGTTGAGTTCCCTAATGGTCTGATCAGCGTAGGATTAACTCCCATTATGCCAGATTAATCCCCCTCCAGATCCGGCCCGTGTCTTGGCCGGGGATTGATAAAGGCCAGGATTACCAATGTCAGCCCGGGGTCACGTGTAATCTTCAGTAAATGGCTTCAAATTTTGTTTTGCCGCATAGAAAATGGCTTCAAATTTCATTTTCCAGCTTAGAAAATGGCTTCAAATTTCATTTTCCAGCTTAGAAAAGGGCTTCAAATTTCATTTTCCAGCTTAGAAAATGGCTTCAAATTTCATTTTCCAGCTTAGAAAAGGGCTTCAAATTTGATTTTCCCGTCTAGAAAATGGCTCGATGGTACAAGACATATTATATAATTCAGATCTTTACAGGTGTTTGAGTCTACAACTGTTCCACCACTCCCAAAGGTGTACACAGGTGCCCACAGGTATTTATTGTATACATCTACACTCTTAACGCACTAAAGATCATCTTTCTCAAGACTTAAGAGTAAGATCTGTTCTTGGAAGATATCGTTCGGGGAAAAAACCAAATCTTACGTGTAGACTGTGATAGTGGAGACTTTGTAAACACTGTTTAACATTCCTCGCGACCCTCTTGGTGCTGAGTGAAAGTTGGGTCGCGTTCCCTTGGCCTGCCTGGCCTGCTTTGTCTACTTGTCCACCTGCTTGCGTACCTGCTTGACCTGCTTCACTTCAGGGTTGTTGATTTGTGGAACCAATTGCCGCGTAACATTGTGGAGGTGGGGTCCCTCGATTGTTTCAAGCACGGGTTGGACAAGTATATGAGTGGGATTGGGTGGTTATAGAATAGGAGCTGCCTCGTATGGGCCAATAGGCCTTCTGCAGTTACCTTTGTTCTTATGTTCTTATGTTCTTATGTTCTATCTGCGTCTCTACCTGCCTGTCCTGCTTCTCTACCTGCTTGGACTGCTTCTCTACCTGCCTGTCCTGCTTCTCTACCTTTTCATTTGCCTCTATACCTGTGTCTCCTCCATGTGTACCTGCCTGCAGTGCCTCTGTACCTGTCAGCCTGCCTCTGTACCTTTCAGCCTGCTCTGTACCTATCAGTCAGCCTCTGTACCTGTCAGCCTGCCTCTGTAACTGTCAGCCTACCTCTGTAACCCTGCATTAGGCATGCCACAGTGACGGGATGGACAGGGATGGAGAGATGGGGTGGTAGCCCAACATCTGTCCCCTGTCCACCCTCTTTTTGAGCTGATAATAGGAGAGATGGACAGTCTTTACCGACCGTCTTAGATCCCTGATTGATTGATAAAGATTAAGCCAGTCAAAAGGTGGCACGGGCATGAATAGCCCTTAATTCGATCCCTCCCCAGGTTAGTGGTAAAGATTGGGTTGGATTAAGGCTGATTGACGGGTATGAGGATTAGAATTAGTACCTGGTACAATAAGACCAATCCTAGCCTTAACTTATTCGGTTCTGTCCAATCATAACCAATTGAATTCTAACGTTACATTCTAACGATATCTTGAGATGATTTCGGGGCTTAGCGTCTTCGCAGCCCGGTCCTCGACTAGGCCTCCTTTTTGTTACTGTAGTTCCCCCCCCCCCCCCAAGGAAGCGGCCCGTAGCAGCTGTCTACCTCCCAGGTACCTATTTATTGCTAGGTGAACAGGGACATCAGGGTGAAAAAAAACTCTGCCCATTTGTTTCCGTCTCCACCGGGGATCGAACCTGGAACCTCAGGATTACGAATCCGAAGCGTTGTTCTCTCAGCTGTCTGGCCCCGTCTAGCTGAACCTATTCAACCTAATCTAACTTTTTTTTAACAATTTCAGCTAACCTAACTTATTCTAACCTAATTTCAAATAATCTAACTTATCCTAACCTAAATTCAACTAACCTAACTTATCCTAACTTAATTTCAACTAACCTAACCTTTTTCTCACCTAATTAATCCTAACCTAAGTTTAGCTAACCTAACTTATCGTAACATAACTAACCAAACGCGGCCTTTTATGTATAGATGAGTTAACGATTTGTGTATGTATACAAGAGTTGTTACTCTTGTAACAAGTTGTATGGACTCTTGTATGGGCTCTTGTATGGACTCTTGTATACAAGAGTACATATAAGAGTTATTCTTGTACAGCCACCAGCACGTGTAGCGTTTCGGGCAAGTCCTTAATCCTATGTTCCCTGGAATACGACCCGGTAAATCGCTTAACAACCAAGTAACCATTTTACTGTTGGGTAAACAGAGGCTACAGTTAAGGATTGGCGCCCAGTCAATCCTCCCCCGGCCAGGATACGAACCCCAGGCCAAAGCACTCGCGAAACGCCAGGCGGGTGTCTTACCACTACGCCACGGGGACTGAACTCGGTCTAAGCAAATCTATAGTAATATAACTAACCAAATGCGTCCTATCCCAAGCCTGAATATGCACAAAAAGGAGAACTCTAATCCATCCTCATGCCAAGTCCATTCCATCCAGCGGTCGACCCCAATGACGCAGTCATCAGTTTTAATATTGTTGTTCATTCTAAACGGGAATTTTCTCAAAATACGAATTAATATTATTATATATTAGCATATTGTGCTTGTTTAGGCATAGGTTAGGTTAGATGTTTAGGTTCTGTTGGCGATTATTTGTATTTGTAGTACGTGGGTGAAGCATTTACAGCGTTGTGGTTCGAACAAAAGTCGTCAACGAAGCACTTGTTCCGGAAGTGTTCAAACGTCATCAGTTGTGAGTAGTGTGTAAACCGTTTTTCACTCATAAACAGCGGGTTTGGCGGGTGCATGGAATGGATGTTTGGGTCTTTGTTTATGAGGACGGGCTACTGGGCCCTCGCCCTCCTAACTCTCTCACCCAGCAGGATGTCTCGTGGGCAACGAGGCGGCTTCGTCAAGCTGAGCTAGAAACGGACGGTGTTCGAACTGGGAGTGAATCACCAGCGAGGGTGAAGAGGGGCGGCGTTCGGAGACTTGGTGAGTCAACCCTCACTGAAGGAAAAGATGCTCTCTCAGCCTCCCTCCGGATGCTGCTCTGGGTGAGATGAAGACACGTGGGGAGAGAGAGAGAGAGAGAGAGAGAGAGAGAGAGAGAGAGAGAGAGAGAGAGAGAGAGAGAGAGAGAGAGAGAGAGAGAGAGAGAGAGAGAGAGAGAGAGAGAGAGAGAGACCAAACCAATGGGTCGTAATCACCCTCCTGGTCTCCAGCTCCACTACTAAAAATTAAATAACCAATAACAGGCACGAATGACAACACAACCATATGTGATACATATCAGGTATACATATAAGATACTATGCAGATAAATATCATGTATAATTGTATGACAATATGTATACTTGCATGACAAGCAATATATATAGTGTAGGTGATAAGCAACGAGCACAGAAAACATACATAGGATTGAGTACACAGAGAATATACATAGGATTGAGTACAGAGAGTAGCATACATAGGATTGATCACAGAGAAGAGTATACATAGGATATGAGGTGAGTACAAGCACAGTAGACCTCACTAGGAAACAAGGATGTCAGAGGGGAGGGGGGTACAAGATCCTGTATAGGATAGGCTACATCCTACTTGTATATATTAAACTCGTAGGATATTTCGTAGAGGGGAAGACAATAAGAGGAAGAGGGGAAAGAAGGAGTACCACTCCTGACACGATCAATCACGTCCTTCCCTGCAGACCAGAATATCTGTAGCACTCGGGGTGAGAGGAGTGAGGAGAGGGGAGAGAAGAGAGGAGGAAGAAGAGGGGAGAGGAGAGAGGGAGTTGCCACAAGGCCCCGCCCACCACCGTCGCAAGAGGGGAAGTATTAAAGAGGGAGTCGCCTTCCTCCTCCCCTCTTCTAATAGTCTTTAGCTCTGCAATTACACACATCTACGGGCTCACCATAGGCCGTGCTACTTGGAACTTGTTCCGAGTAGCTGAATCTATAACAACAACATACACACACACATATTTTCCCCTAATCTAATTACAAATTAAAAATACAAGATGCCTTGAGCTGGAGAGGGACAGAATATCATCCCATGGAACATGTACGAAACCTGTACATCATTGCAACAATCATTGGCGGCTTTGTTTACATATATTTATAGTCACGAGTTTAGAAACTTCTCGTCCTCCAAAGTTATTCTCATCAAAAACAAGTTGGTTGTGCCTCAGCGCTCATAAACTGGTTAATCAATGCACACAATAATGCCCCTGACTGGTGAAAGATGTAGAGGTTTCGTGTGTGGTGTTGTAGATGTTTGGTGACTCTTGGGGTTATTCATCGTTGATGAGCTTCCTCTCTAGCTGCGGCGGTCGACCTGCTGGGCTTGTTAAATGTTTAATCTCATTCTCCTACTACAAGTAAGACGCTTCTCCTCCTCTTTCTCTTCCTCCTTCTCTTCCTCCTCCTCTTGCTCCTCCTCTTCCTCCTTCTCTTGCTCCTCCTCCTCGATCATTTTCTTCCAAGTGCTTTATGCTTTTAAGTTTCGTCTAAGTCTCTCTCTCTGTTTTTGGTGTTATTAGGTCATCGCAAGGTAGGTGGCCATTTTCTATGATCCCGATGTCCATTTTCTAGGGTGCGGCTGGCCGTTTTCTAGGGTGCGGCTGGCCGTTTTCTAGGGTGCGGCTGGCCGTTTTCTAGGGTGCGGCTGGCCGTTTTCTAGGGTGCGGCTGGCCGTTTTCTAGGGTGCGGCTGGCCGTTTTCTAGGGTGCGGCTGGCCGTTTTCTAGGGTGCGGCTGGCCGTTTTCTAGGGTGCGGCTGGCCGTTTTCTAGGGTGCGGCTGGCCGTTTTCTAGGGTGCGGCTGGCCGTTCTCTAGGGTGCGGCTGGCCGTTCTCTAGGGTGCGGCTGGCCGTTCTCTAGGGTGCGGCTGGCCGTTCTCTAGGGTGCTACTGGCCGTTCTCTAGGGTGTGGCTGGCCGTTCTCTAGGGTGCGGCTGGCCGTTTTCTAGGGTGCGGCTGGCCGTTCTCTAGGGTGCGGCTGGCCGTTCTCTAGGGTGCGGCTGGCCGTTCTCTAGGGTGCGGCTGGCCGTTTTCTAGGGTGCGGCTGGCCGTTCTCTAGGGTGCTACTGGCCGTTCTCTAGGGTGCGGCTGGCCGTTTTCTAGGGTGCGGCTGGCCGTTTTCTAGGGTGCGGTTGGCCGTTTTCTAGGGTGCGGTTGGCCGTTTTCTATGGTGGTGCTGGCCGTTTTCTATGGTGGTGCTGTTATAATGTTCCTGTTGTTCTACTCTATACTGCTCTCTTGTCGCACAAAAACAACAGTTGACTGGCAAGTTTTCATGCTTGTAAACTGTTTAATAAATGTCACCAAAGCCGTCAAAGATTGAGGAAAGATGTACACGTTGGTAAGTGCTTGCGTAACTGCTTCGTGAATCTGGCCCCAGGGGTCTGGGAGACTTGAAATGCGAACCCCCATCCGTGTGTGAGGTCGGAGCTACTACAATTATTCTACCGTGTTTTTATATGCTTCTGGTGTTCTTGGTGGACGTTTGGGGCGTTATATGGTATCCGATGAAATGAAACATTGCCCAAACGCTTCTGTCCGGCTAACAGTGAAGACTGAACATGGGGGACCTCTCTGCTGTGACCAAGTGAATATCGATACCAATGCAATATATAATACATTTTTCGTCTTATAGGGGACAGGAAGTCAGTATATATACATGGCAATTCGTCCCCCCCCCACCCTAAACGTTGTGGCACGGCAATTAGCTGAACTTTAACTATTGAGTGTTCAGTCATCTGGTCGCTAGACCCCCCCCCCCCCCGCACGAATCTTTTTTTTAATTCCTGTCCCACGGTATATCAGTACAAAACCTCAATTACACTACGGTACATTACAAATTACACTAGGGGCCTCGTAGCCTGGTGGATAGCGCGCAGGACTCGTAATTCTGTGGCGCGGGTTCGATTCCCGCACGAGGCAGAAACAAATGGGCAAAGTTTCTTTCACCCTGAATGCCCCTGTTACCTAGCAGTAAATAGGTACCTGGGAGTTAGTCAGCTGTCACGGGCTGCTTCCTGGGGGTGGAGGCCTGGTGGAGGACCGGGCCGCGGGGACACTAAAGCCCCGAAATCATCTCAAGATAACCTCAAGATATAACGGGTTCACCATAGCCCGTGCTACTTGGAACTTTTTGTTTCAGGTAGCGAATCTTAAACAACAACAACAACAACCTCTCTTACTGCCTCTTGAGGTTATCTTGAGGTTATCTTGAGATGATTTCGGGGCTTTAGTGTCCCCGCGGCCCGGTCCTCGACCAGGCCTCCACCCCCAGGAAGCAGCCCGTGACAGCTGACTAACACCCAGGTACCTATTTTACTGCTAGGTAACAGGGGCATAGGGTGAAAGAAACTCTGCCCATTGTTTCTCGCCGGCGCCTGGGATCGAACCCAGGACCACAGGATCACAAGCCCAGCGTGCTGTCCGCTCGGCCGACCGGCCCCCTAGGCCACTACCTAGGGAAACTAGGCCACAACGACTGTTTAAAACAACTGGAATTCATCAGACCCTTAACCCAATACCCAACAGCACTCGGTGAAACTTTTTGGGCACAAATATTTCATCTGAATCTGAATAGTTAACAGATGGAATGCATTAGGCAGTGATGTGGTGGAGGTTGACTCCATACACAGTTTCAAGTGTAGATATGATAGAGCCCAATAGGCTCAGGAACCTGTACACCAGTTGATTGACAGTTGAGAGGCGGGACCAAAGAGCCAGAGCTCAACCCCCGCAAGCACAACTAGGTGAAGAAGTGTATACACACTTCGCCGTTACTCACACCACTCTTCCTTAGACAACAATGAAGCAATTATAGACACAGACACCCCCCACCCCCCTCCCGGCCTCTTCCTCCTCAGCAGGAGAAAGCAGACTGTTGTGTGCGTCATCCGGTAAGATATCATCCCCCGCCAACTCTGGCAGAGATTAAAGCCCTTGCGGGTCCTTGTTGGTGTCAATCACGGAGTTAACGTGAGACTTGCTAGAATGTTCTATGTATCATTTATCCGCTTTGCACAAAGAGCTAAAATCCTTTGAAACCTTGCAAAATGAAGCTATACTCCAAAGTCCACGAGAATAGTTAACATGAGAGCTGAGTTAAAATTACCTACCATAAGTGAGAGAATTTTGTCTATTAGCACAGTTTTCGGCGTGAAGGCGCTGAGTAGATCTAGACAACACATGAAACTTCAAGCTAAACTTTCTAATATGCTGCACTCACCTGAGGTCTATAGAAGAAGAACGAAATCCGATTATGTATTTTGGTTCTACAAGGTAGCCAACTCCATCAAAATATTAAATATGTACCCAACTCAATTAATGATTAATCAACCAATTACTCCATGGTATAACTGGGATCTATCAGTTGATTTTGTAAATGCGCCCAAGAGAGATAGTGTACACTCTACATCATTAAAACAGTTAACACTGAAAAGCATCACTGAAAGTACTCAGAGTATGGGTAACGATGTGTATCAGTGCTATACCGACGGCTCTGTAGAAGAAGGTGGACGATGTACCGGATGTGCATGTAACATATTTGAACAATCTTCTCTCGTACATACAGCAATGAAGCGCGTCAATGACTGGGCAAGTACAACTCAAACTGAACTTGCAGGCATATACCTTGCCACTGAATTTGTAAAAGACAAAGGCAGTGGACTTATATACTGTGACTCGCAGAGTGCACTCCTGGCATTGAACGCACATAGTAGTGACACCCAGAAAATAGTCAGTGATATTCGAATGAATGTTTTAGCTGCCAAAGAAAACAGATTTGAAATTAAATTCCTATGGATACCATCACATGTTGGCATCTCAAGGCATGACACTGTTGATATGCTTGCTAAGTCAGCCTGCAGAAAACCAGTGGTAGAAATTGATATGGGTGTTTCATTAGCAGTGACAAAGAGAATACTTAAATATCTAATGAAGGTCTCACCGACCTAACATATTCACAAAGACCTGAAAGTTGTAGCATTAAATATTATGATAGATATCGTGAGGAGACATTCACATATGGGACTAATAGAACAAGAACCCGGCAATGTGATGTTATAGTGGCCAGAATACGCCTGGCATATAGACGTATCTGGCAGCTTTCTCAAAGCCCAAATGTCGAGTACACAATGTGTAAACTTTGTGAAAGTGTGAGAGTGTGTGAGTGTGTGTGAGTGTGTGTGAGTGTGTGTGTGTGTGTGTGTGTGTGTGTGTGTGTGTGTGTGTGTGTGTGTGTGTGTGTGTGTGTGTGTGTGTGTGTGCGTGCGCGCGCGCGCACAGGATATGTGGAAGCTGGTCAGAATTACATTTCACCTTTGTAAACGCACATTAATGACATTATGTAAAAAGGCACATCGAACACTCTTTATATAGGCCAGACATAAATCCGTGTATCTATGTATGTAGGTTAGATAAGTATTTTAAAAGCAAAACATAAAAAAATTTGATTAAATAAACTTAGTTATTATTCTAATATACAAACCGCCAGATGCAGCGGCCGAGGAATTCACAGAACAGATAAACAAAATAGAGAATAGCCTTGATATCTTGGCAAACCCGATACCTGATATTATCTTCCTTGGTGACTTAACTTGCCAAATGTAAGATGGCGAATAGCAAACAATAATATTATACCAGGAAATCTATCAAGACATAACCAATTACAGATTAGGGAACTGCTTAGATTCTCTACTTTCACTCAACCAGCAGATATCAGAGCCAACGAGAAACGAAAATATTCTAGATCTGGTCTTTACGAACAATGAAGACATAATCAGGGACATTACGATATCAAATACCACATACTCAGATCATAAGCTCATTGAAGTGCAAACGACCATCAATACTCAGAATAGACCTAAAACAGTGATCAGGCGAGAGGGGTTATTCAGTGAATTCAATATTAATAATAAAGGTTAGACTGGGGAGAAAATCGTGCCCAAGCGCAGTTAAAAGCTTTGTACCTCAGGGTACAGTCCTTGCACCACTTCTGTTCCTTGTTCTCATATCATTTATAGATAAAAATACAAGTCACTTAATTGTATCATCGTTTACCTGCTTGATACTTGGTTGATGGGGTTCTGGGAGTTCTACTCCAAGCCCGGCCCGAGGCCAGACATGACTTGTGTGAGTTTGGTCCACCAGGCTGTTGCTTGGAGCGGCCCGCAGGCCCACATACCCACCACAGCCCGGTTGGTCCAGCACTCCTTGAAAAAAACTAACTAGTTTTCTCTTAAAGATGTCCACGGTTGTTTCCGCAGATGCAGATGACACTAAAATTAGCATGAAAATTACCTCTGCAGAAGACATTGAAAAACTACAAGTAGATATTAATAAAATTTTCGACTGGGCAACAAAAAATAACATGATGTTTAACAGTGATAAATTCCAGGTACTCAGGTACTGTAAAAAATGAGGACCTTAAACATAATACAGAGTACAAAACGCAATCAAATCTGCCCATAGTAGGAAAGCAGCATGTCAAGGATTTGGGAATAATAATGTCTGACGACCTAACGTTTAGGGAGCATAACCAAGCAAATATTGCGACAGCCAGAAAAATGATAGGATGGATTACGAGAACTTTCAAATCCAGGGATCCCATCACAATGATTGTACTCTTCAAGTCACTTGTGTTGTCCCGTCTTGAGTACTGCTCAGTACTCACTTCCCCCTTCAGAGCAGGAGAGATTGCTGAAATAGAGGGAATACAGAGAACATATACGGCACGCATAGACGAGATAAAGCACCTAAATTATTGGGATCGTCTCAAAGCCCTCCAAATGTACTCTCTAGAAAGGAGACGAGAGAGATATCAAATAATATACACGTGGAAAATACTGGAGGGCCAGGTCCCAAATATACACAGTAAAATAACAACGTATTGGAGTGAACGATATGGAAGAAAATGTAGAATAGAACCAGTGAAGAGCAGAGGTGCCATAGGCACAATCAGAGAACACTGTATGAACATCAGAGGTCCACGGTTGTTCAACGTCCTCCCAGCGAGCATCAGAAATATTGCCTGAACAACCGTTAAGAGAAACTAGATAATTTTCTCGAAGGAGTGCCGGACCAACCGGGTTGTGGTGGATGTGGGGCATGCGAGCCGCTCCAAGCAACAGCCTAGTGGACCAAACTGTCACAAGTCATGTCTGGCCTCGGGCCCGGATTGAGAAGTAGAAGAACTCCCAGAACCCCATCAAGCAGGTAAACAATCACCTTCTGTGGTTGATTGTTCAATTACTGAACTACATGTTTAACAGATCTCTCACCCTGTCCATGGAGGACAGAAGAAAAAAAAAATATTATATATATATATATATATATATATATATATATATATATATATATATATATATATATATATATATATATATATGCTGGTTAGCAATGTAAATGTCTGGCCACGTCTGTGGTAGACCCAAAAAAAAAAAAATTCCCTGCCAGCCAGTCACACTTAGGTAACAAGATCAGGTTTACCTCCACACCACACACACCCTCACTCCATCATCTCTACTTGTTTGTCTCCTCCCTCCCTCCCTCCCTCCCCCCCCCCCTCTCTCTCTCTCTCTCTCTCTCTCTCTCTCTCTCTTTCTCCCCCTCCCTCTCTATCTCTCTCCCCCTCCCTCCCTCTCTCTCTCTCTCTCTCTCTCTCTCTCTCTCTCTCTCTCTCTCTCTCTCTCTCTCTCTCTCTCCCTCTCTCTCTCTCTCTCCCTCTCTCTCTCCCTCTCTCTCCCCCTCTCTCCCTCTCTCTCTCTCTCTCCCTCTCCCTCCCCAAAGATTATCACATGGTTTGAATTTCCTGGTGTACTCGAGGGAGGAGACTTCTCCCTCATTCTCATTTTCTCTCCAA
This sequence comes from Procambarus clarkii, assembly GCF_040958095.1. Lineage (NCBI taxonomy): Eukaryota > Metazoa > Arthropoda > Malacostraca > Decapoda > Cambaridae > Procambarus > Procambarus clarkii. Next base: position 14,784,620 of record NC_091199.1, on the reverse strand, counting down.
CACTTCTCCAGCACCACTTTCTCCTGATAATTATTTTATCTCTTCACTAACAACTTTTCTCCAACACAAGGAGCTGGGGTACGAGGACAAGGAGCTGGGGTACGAGGACAAGGAGTTGGGATACGAGGACAAGGAGCTGGGATACGAGGACAAGGAGTTGGGATACGAGGACAAGGAGCTGGGATACGAGGACAAGGAGCTGGGATACGAGGACAAGGAGCTGAGATACGAGAACAAGGAGCTGGGATATGAGGACAAGGAGCTGGGACAAACTGGAAAATCCTTACAACTGCGGTTGTCCCAACATGCTTATAGTATTAGAACTGCCTAAACGTCTAGTTCATTGTATCTACACACACGTTTGTAATCACACTATTAATTGGGAAGGAGTGAAAAGCATTAACAATTGCAGCGGTTTCGTGGAATGGAATTTGACTGAGTTAGTTCATTTATTATGCACCCCATACCCATCCTGTAGGGGCGGTAGTGGAAAGGGTTACAGAGCCACATAATGGGCTCAGGGACTGAATCCCACCATTCACATAGCTAAGCAAGTTACAATCTTGATTAGCGAGCTCTTGCTCACTAATTAGGCTCCTGTACTACCTGTTATACAATAACAGTGTGTAATTAACGTCGATAATTAACGCCCACACACACCTGCTGAAGTGACAACACAGGAGTGAGGGGGGAGGCATCACATCATTCCATGCAACACAAGTTGAATGTATTGAGGGGAAACGAAAACACTTAATTAAGCTGTTGATCTTCCTGTATGGCACACACACCATCTTTCCCCAGCTGGTGTTTGGAGTAGGTCGAGGTGTCATGGACCAGCTGTCACCAGGTGGTATGTTGGTGGTTAGCCAGCAAAAACTTTGACACGTGGTACCAATTATATTTTCTGGTCATGATGAAGGTAATTAACAGTTATGAAAAGCCCCAACGGGACATGTTCAGAATTATATTTTAGAATATTGAAGTTCAGAATCATATTTCAGAATATTGAAATTCAGAATCATTTTTCAGAATATTGAAGTTCAGAATCATATTCCAGAATATTGAAGTTCAGAATCATATTTCAGAATATTGAAATTCAGAATCATATTTCAGAATATTGAAATTCAGAATCATATTTCAGAATATTGAAATTCAGAATCATATTTCGTCTCCACCGTCTATAATCAATCCCTGCTTGCTCAGGCAGTAGATAAACTCAAGGTATACTCCCTATAACTATACAATTGTATAGTCTTATCACCCTCCCTCCCCCCCCCCACGACCCTCCGAGACAACAGAGCCCAATTGTTGTCAGAGTGTTGTGACCCGTCACCTTCTAATCTGTTCCAGAAATGTTCGCTCATACCCATCTGTGTGTATATTGTATGTCTGTCCCGTCGTCCTGCTGGGTGGGGAAAGTGAATGAGTAATAGGTGAATGTGTGTGAGTGAATGTGTGAGTGAATGTGTGTGTGTGTGTGTGTGTGTGTGTGTGTGTGTGTGTGTGTGTGTGTGTGTGTGTGTGTGTGTGTTGAGTGTGGGCGGTGGTGGAGATAGAGGGGAGGGGGGTGCCAGAGATGGGTGTGGGGATGGGGGGGGGAGGGTTAGTGTGTCAAGTGGGAAAGAGGGGGAGAGAGAGATGGGGTTTACCTTGCATTGATTCCGGGGGTCAAGGTCTCCCGAGGCCCGGTCTCTCACCAGAATTCCCGGTTGCTGGACTCATCAACCAGGCTTTTGGACGCGGCTGCTCGCAGCCTGACGCATGAATCCGGTTGATCAGTGAAAACCTTTAGAGGTGATATTAGCATGACATGAGGGTCTAGAGGCAGCAGCAGGAGGTGGGCAAGGGCCACCCCGCCTCCAGGACTCTGAATGACACACAGTCTGGGGGGTGGGCTTGTATATGATGACCAGATCACACACTAGAAGGTGAAGGGACGACGACGTTTCGGTCCGTCCTGGACCATTCTCGAGTCGATTGTGGAGTATTGTATCTCTTTGTATATATGTGATCAAGACTACACAGTGGGTGTCACGCCCCCCCCCCCTGACACCGTAGCTGCTGGGGGGGGGGGGGGAGGGGGGAACACCCTCAAGGCTTGAATACACCCACACCTTGACCCCTCCCACGACCAACACCTTGACCCCTCCCACGACCAACACCTTGACCCCTCCCACGACCAACACCTTGACCCCTCCCACGACCAACACCTTGACCCCTCCCACGACCAACACCTTGACCCCTCCCACGACCAACACCTTGACCCCTCCCACGACCAACACCTTGACCCCTCCCACGACCAACACCTTGACCCCTCCCACGACCAACACCTTGACCCCTCCCACGACCAACACCTTGACCCCTCCCACGACCAACACCTTGACCCCTCCCACGACCAACACCTTGACCCCTCCCACGACCAACACCTTGACCCCTCCCACGACCAACACCTTGACCCCTCCCACGACCAACACCTTGACCCCTCCCACGACCAACACCTTGACCCCTCCCACGACCAACACCTTGACCCCTCCCACGACCAA
>NC_091199.1:14762077-14769577 GCF_040958095.1 Procambarus clarkii | reverse complement strand
CTCTCTCTCTCTCATTCTCTCTCTCTCTCATTCTCTCTCTCTCTCATTCTCTCTCTCATTCTCTCTCTCTCTCATTCTCTCTCTCTCATTCTCTCTCTCTCATTCTCTCTCACTCTCTCTCTCTCACTCTCACTCTCTCTCACTCTCACTCTCTCACTCTCTCATTCTCTCTCTCACTCTCTCATTCTCTCTCTCACTCTCTCATTCTCTCTCTCACTCTCTCATTCTCTCTCTCACTCTCTCATTCTCTCTCTCTCTTTCTCTCTCTCTCTCTTTCTCTCTCTCTCTCATTCTCTCTCTCTCTCATTCTCTCTCTCATTCTCTCTCTCTCTCATTCTCTCTCTCTCTCATTCTCTCTCTCTCTCATTCTCTCTCTCTCTCATTCTCTCTCTCTCTCATTCTCTCTCTCTCTCATTCTCTCATTCTCTCTCTCATTCTCTCTCTCATTCTCTCTCTCTCTCTCTCTCTCTCTCTCTCTCTCTCTCTCCTTCCATTTTGTCACACTGTCACACTGAGTGACCTTAAGAGGGGGCGTTCCCCAGGGGTCAGTACTGGGACCAATCATATTCCCACTCTATGTAAACGATTTACATCATAGAGTAAATGTAAGCATACCCACCCCCCCTCACTCTCATATGATGGAAGACTGCAACGAACTACAACAAATTATATAACCAAGACGACACTGAGAGAATGGTACAGCAAGTGGCTAGTAGATATCAACGGTAGTGAGTGCAATGTAATGAAACTTGGGTGCTGAGAACAGGAGACTCCATACAAGATATTTTACACCAAGAAACCTACACATGATACCAAACCTGTCACCAGAAACCCACACGTGAACACCAAACCTGTCACCAGAAACCCACACATGATACCAAACCTGACACCAGAAACCCACACATGATACCAAACCTGTCACCAGAAACCCACACATGATACCAAACCTGTCACCAGAAACCCACACGTGAACACCAAACCTGTCACCAGAAACCCACACGTGAACACCAAACCTGTCACCAGAAACCCACACATGATACCAAACCTGACACCAGAAACCCACACGTGAACACCAAACCTGACACCAGAAACCCACACATGATACCAAACCTGTCACCAGAAACCCACACGTGAACACCAAACCTGACACCAGAAACCCACACATGACACCAAACCTGCCACCAGAAACCCACACATGACACCAAACCTGTCACCAGAAACCCACACATGACACCAAACCTGTCACCAGAAACCCACACGTGACACCAAACCTGACACCAGAAACCCAGAAAAATGAAAAGAAGGCATAGAAGAGCAGAAAGAGAAGGAGAAGGAACAGAAGGAACAGGAGTGAGATGAATCAGAGATGAGATGGAGAAGCAAGGAGGAGGAGGAGGAGGAGGCATCTTGAGTCACTCCACTGTAGACATGCTGAGTATGCTGCTCTAGGAGTCGGGAGTATGCTGGCAGCGTCACAGAGATAGATAGAGAGAGAGAGAGAGAGAGAGATAGCAGCATCCACAGATCACGAGAAGAGGAGAGAGAGGGAGCAGCAGCATCCTGTTGCCATGGCAACGTCGCCGGCACTCCCCCTTGTAACACCTCCAACACAGGCTTCAACACACTCCCCAAAATGCAACCGTGTCCCCCCTCAGGCTTGGAGAAACACACGTGTCCCCCCCCAGGCTTGGAGAAACACTTGTGTCCCCCCCAGGCTTGGAGAAACACTTGTGTCCCCCCCAGGCTTGGAGAAACACACGTGTCCCCCCCAGGCTTGGAGAAACACATGTGTCCCCCTCAAGCTTGGAGAAACACATGTGTTCCCCCAGGCTTGGAGAAACACACGTGATCCCCCCCAGGCTTGGAGAAACACATGTGTCCCCCCCTTAGGCTTGGAGAAGCACATGTGTCCCCCCCTTAGGCTTGGAGAAGCACATGTGTCCCCCCCAGGCTTGGAGAAACACATATGTCCCCCCAGGCTTGGAGAAACACATGTGTCCCCCCCCCAGGCTTGGAGAAACACATGTGTCCCCCAGGCTTGGAGAAACACATGTGTCCCCTCCAGGCTTGGAGAAGCACATGTGTCCCCCCCCAGGCTTGGAGAAACACATGTGTCCCCTCCAGGCTTGGAGAAGCACATGTGTCCCCCCCCCAGGCTTGGAGAAACAGGAAAGTCTTAAGGATTAGGGGGGATATGAAGTAAGGGGAGGGAGGGGGTGAACACGGGGGGGGGGGGGAGGGGTGTAGAATATGGGGGGAAATATAATAGGGGGTGCGGCAGGTGTCAGGACAATATGGGAAGGGGGAGGTTGTGGAACAGAAGAGGGAGGTTAATGGAGGCAGGGGATAGGAGGGGATAGGAGGGGATAGGAGGGGATAGGAGGGTGAGGCGGAGATGTGAAACAGTAGCCCGCCCAGGGGGGCTACAACCCCCCCCCCCCTAACACAGGACAAGGTTTTTGTGAAGCAATGCCCTTGTGGCTGTACTTATCTAGTTGAGCTTGCGGGGGTTGAGTTCTGGCTCTTTGGTCCCGCCTCTCAACTGTCAATCAACAGGTGTACAGATTCCTGAGCCTACTGGGCTCTATCATATCTACATTGTAAACTGTGTATGGAGTCAGCCTCCACCACATCACTGCCTAATGCATTCCATTTACTAACTACTCTGACACTGAAAAAGTTCTGTTTGTTCACACTCACACAATGTGTGTGTGTGTGTGTGTGTGTGTGTGTGTGTGTGTGTGTGTGTGTGCGCGCGTGCGTGTGTGTTTGGGGGTGTAGGGGTGCTGCTTCCCCTCATTGTGTGAGAGCACCCTCCAACGAAACCAACCAGAAGTACCAACAAAACCAACCAGAGGTACCAAACAAAACCAACCAGAAGTACCAACAAAACCAACCAGAGGTACCAAACAAAACCAACCAGAAGTACCAACAAAACCAACCAGAGGTACCAACAAAACCAACCAGAGGTACCAACAAAACCAACCAGAGGTACCAACAAAACCAACCAGAGGTACCAAACAAAACCAACCAGAAGTACCAACAAAACCAACCAGAAGTACCAACAAAACCAACCAGAAGTACCAACAAAACCAACCAGAAGTACCAACAAAACCAACCAGAGGTACCAACAAAACCAACCAGAGGTACCAAACAAAACCAACCAGAAGTACCAACAAAACCAACCAGAGGTACCAACAAAACCAACCAGAGGTACCAACAAAACCAACCAGAGGTACCAACAAAACCAACCAGAGGTACCAAACAAAACCAACCAGAAGTACCAACAAAACCAACCAGAAGTACCAACAAAACCAACCAGAAGTACCAACAAAACCAACCAGAAGTACCAACAAAACCAACCAGAAGTACCAACAAAACCAACCAGAAGTACCAACAAAACCAACCAGAAGTACCAACAAAACCAACCAGGAGTACCAACAAAACCAACCAGAAGTACCAACAAAACCAACCAGGAGTACCAACAAAACCAACCAGGAGTACCAACAAAACCAACCAGAAGTACCAACAAAACCAACCAGAGGTACCAACAAAACCAACCAGAAGTACCAACAAAACCAACCAGAAGTACCAAACAAAACCAACCAGAAGTACCAACAAAACCAACCAGGAGTACCAACAAAACCAACCAGAAGTACCAACAAAACCAACCAGAGGTACCAACAAAACCAACCAGAAGTACCAACAAAACCAACCAGAGGTACCAACAAAACCAACCAGAGGTACCAACAAAACCAACCAGAGGTACCAACAAAACCAACCAGAGGTACCAACAAAACCAACCAGAGGTACCAACAAAACCAACCTTGGTGTGGTGGAGGGAGATCATGACCATAGACAACCTGTACATCCTGGCCAGTAGAGGGGACAGTGAGAGGGGAAACTAGGAGGAAAAGGGGTCAGGGAGAGGGAAGGGGAGAGAGAGAGGGAGGGAGAGGGAAAAGGGGGGTAGAACAGAAGTTTGCAGACAATGTAAACAGTGAGTGAGTGAGTGAGTGAGGGGAAGGGGGGGGGGGAGATGAATGACGCTGCTCATTCATAAAGATGAGGGGTCCACCAGATCCCCCCACCACCCCTCAGTTTTCTCCCTTGTAACTGCTTGCTCATACTCCTGCCGTTGCTGCAACAGTGTCTGCCGCTGTTATTACTCTTACTGACTCGCCCCCTTCCCCCTTTTTACTTTTAAATTGTTACCGTTGCTACCGTCTCTAAATTCGTGACCCCCCCTTTTGTAAACGGTGATGTTGCCAGCCTGGCCAGTGGTGATGTTGCCAGCCTGGCCAGTGGTGATGTTGCCAGCCTGGTCAGTGGTGATGTTGCCAGCCTGGCCAGTGGTGATGTTGCCAGCCTGGTCAGTGGTGATGTTGCCAGCCTGGCCAGTGGTGATGGTGCCAGCCTGGCCAGTGGTGATGTTGCCAGCCTGGCCAGTGGTGATGTTGCCAGCCTGGTCAGTGGTGATGTTGCCAGCCTGGCCAATGGTGATGTTGCCAGCCTGGCCAGTGGTGATGTTGCCAGCCTGGCCAGTGTGATGTTGCCAGCCTGGTCAGTGGTGATGTTGCCAGCCTGGCCAGTGGTGATGTTGCCAGCCTGGCCAGTGGTGATGTTGCCAGCCTGGCCAGTGGTGATGTTGCCAGCCTGGCCAGTGGTGATGTTGCCAGCCTGGCCAGTGGTGATGTTGCCAGCCTGGCCAGTGGTGATGTTGCCAGCCTGGTCAGTGGTGATGTTGCCAGCCTGGTCAGTGGTGATGTTGCCAGCCTGGCCAGTGGTGATGTTGCCAGCCTGGCCAGTGGTGATGTTGCCAGCCTGGCCAGTGGTGATGTTGCCAGCCTGGCCAGTGTGATGTTGCCAGCCTGGCCAGTGGTGATGTTGCCAGCCTGGCCAGTGGTGATGTTGCCAGCCTGGCCAGTGGTGATGTTGCCAGCCTGGCCAGTGGTGATGTTGCCAGCCTGGCCAGTGTGATGTTGCCAGCCTGGCCAGTGGTGATGTTGCCAGCCTGGCCAGTGGTGATGTTGCCAGCCTGGCCAGTGGTGATGTTGCCAGCCTGGCCAGTGGTGATGTTGCCAGCCTGGCCAGTGGTGATGTTGCCAGCCTGGCCAGTGGTGATGTTGCCAGCCTGGCCAGTGGTGATGTTGCCAGCCTGGCCAGTGGTGATGTTGCCAGCCTGGCCAGTGGTGATGTTGCCAGCCTGGCCAGTGGTGATGTTGCCAGCCTGGCCAGTGGTGATGTTGCCAGCCTGGTCAGTGGTGATGTTGCCAGCCTGGCCAGTGGTGATGTTGCCAGCCTGGCCAGTGGTGATGTTGCCAGCCTGGCCAGTGGTGATGTTGCCAGCCTGGCCAGTGGTGATGTTGCCAGCCTGGCCAGTGGTGATGTTGCCAGCCTGGCCAGTGGTGATGTTGCCAGCCTGGTCAGTGGTGATGTTGCCAGCCTGGCCAGTGGTGATGTTGCCAGCCTGGCCAGTGGTGATGTTGCCAGCCTGGCCAGTGGTGATGTTGCCAGCCTGGCCAGTGGTGATGTTGCCAGCCTGGCCAGTGGTGATGTTGCCAGCCTAGCCAGTGGTGATGTTGCCAGCCTGGCCAGTGGTGATGTTGCCAGCCTGGCCAGTGGTGATGTTGCCAGCCTGGCCAGTGGTGATGTTGCCAGCCTGGCCAATGGTGATGTTGCCAGCCTGGCCAGTGGTGATGTTGCCAGCCTGGCCAGTGGTGATGTTGCCAGCCTGGCCAATGGTGATGTTGCCAGCCTGGCCAATGGTGATGTTGCCAGCCTGGCCAATGGTGATGTTGCCAGCCTGGTCAGTGGTGATGTTGCCAGCCTGGCCAATGGTGATGTTGCCAGCCTGGTCAGTGGTGATGTTGCCAGCCTGGCCAATGGTGATGTTGCAAGCCTGGCCAGTGGTGATGTTGCCAGCCTGGCCAGTGGTGATGTTGCCAGCCTGGCCAGTGGTGATGTTGCCAGCCTGGCCAGTGGTGATGTTGCCAGCCTGGCCAGTGGTGATGTTGCCAGCCTGGCCAGTGGTGATGTTGCCAGCCTGGCCAGTGGTGATGTTGCCAGCCTGGCCAGTGGTGATGTTGCCAGCCTGGCCAGTGGTGATGTTGCCAGCCTGGCCAGTGGTGATGTTGCCAGCCTGGTCAGTGGTGATGTTGCCAGCCTGGTCAGTGGTGATGTTGCCAGCCTGGCCAGTGGTGATGTTGCCAGCCTGGCCAATGGTGATGTTGCCAGCCTGGCCAGTGGTGATGTTGCCAGCCTGGCCAGTGTGATGTTGCCAGCCTGGTCAGTGGTGATGGTGCCAGCCTGGCCAGTGGTGATGTTGCCAGCCTGGCCAGTGGTGATGTTGCCAGCCTGGCCAGTGGTGATGTTGCCAGCCTGGTCAGTGGTGATGTTGCCAGCCTGGCCAGTGGTGATGTTGCCAGCCTGGCCAGTGGTGATGTTGCCAGCCTGGCCAGTGGTGATGTTGCCAGCCTGGTCAGTGGTGATGTTGCCAGCCTGGCCAGTGGTGATGTTGCCAGCCTGGCCAGTGGTGATGTTGCCAGCCTGGCCAATGGTGATGTTGCCAGCCTGGCCAGTGGTGATGTTGCCAGCCTGGCAAGTGGTGATGTTGCCAGCCTGGCCAGTGGTGATGTTGCCAGCCTGGCCAGTGGTGATGTTGCCAGCCTGGCCAGTGGTGATGTTGCCAGCCTGGCCAGTGGTGATGTTGCCAGCCTGGCCAGTGGTGATGTTGCCAGCCTGGCCAATGGTGATGTTGCCAGCCTGGCCAGTGGTGATGTTGCCAGCCTGGCCAGTGGTGATGTTGCCAGCCTGGCCAATGGTGATGTTGCCAGCCTGGCCAATGGTGATGTTGCCAGCCTGGCCAATGGTGATGTTGCCAGCCTGGTCAGTGGTGATGTTGCCAGCCTGGCCAATGGTGATGTTGCCAGCCTGGTCAGTGGTGATGTTGCCAGCCTGGCCAATGGTGATGTTGCAAGCCTGGCCAGTGGTGATGTTGCCAGCCTGGCCAATGGTGATGTTGCAAGCCTGGCCAGTGGTGATGTTGCAAGCCTGGCCAGTGGTGATGTTGCAAGCCTGGCCAGTGGTGATGTTGCCAGCCTGGCCAGTGGTGATGTTGCCAGCCTGGCAGATGTCAACAGAGATGATGTTCGGGGGGACGATACCGAGGTAATCCCCCCCCCCCACCCCCCCGGCACCAGAGTCACTACCGTTCGAAATCAAACGTGTTCCAATTATGTAACTGCAAACGGTAGCGCCATATTTTTTTTTCCGAACGGTGGTTATGCATGAAGCGGACAGGACTCCTGTCTTGTTACACTGCTCTGTCTCCCCCTCACCCTGTCTCCCCCCTCACCCTGTCTCCCCGCCCTCACCCTGTCTACCCCCTCACCCTGTCTCCCCCCTCACCCTGTCTCCCCCCCTCACCCTGTCTCCCCGCCCTCACCCTGTCTCCCCGCCTCACCCTGTCTCCCCGCCCTCACCCTGTCTCCCCGCCCT
>NC_091199.1:14729577-14757077 GCF_040958095.1 Procambarus clarkii | reverse complement strand
CACTGCTAAATTGCCAATTAAATAGAAAAAAAGGTTAATGCGCATATCATTTTTTGTGTTATATATATATATATTGTGACGATAATCTCCTTCAAGAGATTGAGCCTGCTCTTCCCTTCATAATTACGTCTTCACAATTATATAAAAAGACTATGGAAGAAATGTCCGACAACACCAGCACCAGCAAGGCTTGCCAGGGTGAGCAGAAACGTATGCAACCAGCCACCTGTTCGAACTCCAACCACCAAACTACCCGTTGACCGCTACGACTCCGCTGATTGGACGCCGGTCTGGCTGCACCTGCACTCACCCCCAATACTACCTGATGTCTGGGGTCGCCCCAACATCAGTCCTCAGAATGTTCCGTGCTTTCGTAGCCAGCACTCCTCCCAGCTAGACGTTAGCGTGTACTGAGAGAGGTGGTGGCTTTAAGCCAATATTCCAGCACCTCCCACTTACCTTTGTGTTGCACTTCTTGTTATTTTGCCTTAACGTAACTTTTCATTTTGTCATTTAAGTATTCTTATTATTTTGATTCATTGATTTTATTATAAGAATTTGTTTGTGCATTATTTTCATGTTTGATTTATTTAACGTAATTAAAATTTCATTGTTAAAGTTTACTTGTGTTTTGTGTGTCTTCTCCTTACCTTACCACAGACGAAGTTCCAGTTTTTCTATTTTTTTTTATAACTATGTGACGAGGCCATACCCCTAGCATTAAACAGCCGAACACCAACGCGTTACCGTCACAAGTTATATGGGGGCCTGTCCTAGGAGCTTCACTCAGGTACTGGTGTCAAGTGGTAATTTATGGTAAGCGTATTTAACTTTGTTAACGTAGCTTTACTATTTTTCATTCAATTTCATTTTTTATAAGGTGCGGTGTATTGTGCAATACGAGAGTAACATATAGTGAAGGTGAGACAACTTTGGATTACGTGGTGACTGTAGGCCTCAGTCATACTCTTAATTGGTCATCTCTCCCTCCATGTTATTACTCGTATTTACCATCTATGTCCCTTGAATATTTCTCATTCTGACAGATCATCATATTGGTACCCTGGTACTGTGGTCTGCCCCGGGTCAAGAGTACCCAATCTTCTGCAATCTGACTGTAGGAGGACAAAGAGGGCCATAGTTCCTCTAGCTCGAACTTTAGTTGCTGAATTGGGACCTCAGCAGCAGTTCTCGTCACCAGTTGACACCTCGCACCCCTACACGTCAGTCAGAGATGATGATACATACAACGGTAGGGAATTAGCTTATTTTTTCAGAGCACAAAAGTTCGCTAATTCTGTAAGTATCATATTAAATTCAGTGGGAAAAACTTGCTTTATGTCCTATAGAGACTTGGCAAGGTATGCCTACATCCTTGGACTACCAATTTTACTTTTGAAGCATTTAACTGTTTCATTTGTTTTCGAAACTTTGTTTCATTTGTTAGTAGGATTTTCTTGCCCTTATTCTCTTACATGAGTACCGGGTACAAGATTTCCTGCGCCCTTGATTTCATTTAATCATTTAATATCTTTCACTTAACGTTAATTGTTAAAGATCACACAGGATAGGTGCCAGTTGCCACGTTGTCCTGTTTCTGACATTTCATTATTGAACATTCGTGTACCTTTATTTGCTAATTTCACCATGTTTCGTCTCCAAACTTTCCGTGCAAATCCAGCAGGTGAAATAGGGACTTTAAGTCGTGCCAAGAGGACTGAACTACAAACTCTTGCACATGAGTATCAACTAGAAGTTCCCTACCAAGCCAACAAAAATGACCTACACAACCTGTTGCTGGATTACTATTTAGAGCAAGGTAAGATAGACTCTGAAACTCATGAAACTTACTATATTGCAGATAAAACTGATTTGGCAACGCTGAAACTTAAACTAGAGCTGGCTAAGATTGAACGTGAGCAGCAAAAGGAAGCCCGCGAACAGCAAAGGGAAGCCCTCGAACAACAAGAACGAGCAGCTGCCATACGAAGGGAAGAACACGAACGCGAAGTCGCTTTGAGGAGAGACGAACAAGAACGAGAAATCACCCTCAGAGAACGTGAAGCTGCTTTGAGGAGAGAAGAACACGAACGTGAGGTCGCATTACTCCGTGAACGTGAACGAGTACAGCTTGAAACCAAACAACGCGAGTTGGAGATGCAACGCGAACATGACAAGCAACAAGCAACTCTGGCTCTAGAGTGTCGTCAACGTGAAATCGCCTTGGAAACTTCACACTTCACTCAACGCCAGCAAGCTACTGCCAATCTTCCCGTCAGTTTTAATATATCACATGCAAGTAAGTTAATGCCATCCTTTGTAGAAGCAGAAGTTGATGTGTTCTTTACCACCTTTGAAACCCTTGCTAATCAACTCAGTTGGCCTGTCGACCAATGGGCAACACTTCTCAGAGTCCATCTTACAGGTAGAGCTGCAGTCACACTCAGTACTTTGGCGTCTGAGAATGACTACTACACTCTGAAACAAGCAGTGTTGGACGCCTACCTCCTCTCTACTGAAAGTTATAGAAGGAAATTCCGTGACCACCTGAAGGCAAGTACCACTACCTTCCTCGAGTTTGCTAACACGAAACGGAGGTATTTCATGAAATGGCTGGAAGCAGCACATGTCTCTACTTTTGCAGAACTCGTCAACCTGATGCTTGTTGAAGAATTCTTGAGACGTGTGCCGCCTCCTGTCCGCCTCTACTTAGCAGATAAAGAAGAAACCGACTACCTGAAGTGTGCTAAGTCGGCTGACACTTACAGCCTCATCCACCGGCTGACACCTGAACCATCCTCCAGTAAGAAGTCGTGGTACAGTTACGAGAAGGTGAGCCCCGATCAAGCTGGTTCACAACTGTACTGCAAGTATTGTAGACTCTATGGACATACCATAGACAAGTGTGGTAAGTCTCAATACAAGGGAACCACTGACCAACAACGACCCAAACCAACTCCTCCTAAGTCCGGTAAGCCTGTGATGAATGTTGGTGTTGATGTTAATGATCTTTCTCTTTTCAGTAACCACCTGTATACTGGAACTGTCTCTGCCAACGGTTCAAATCCGGAGGGACGTTTCAAATTGAAGATCTTGAGGGACACAGCGGCTCTACAATCAATCATCTTGAAGTCGGCTGTGCCCAACATAGTCTACACCGGGGAAACGGTCTTCATCACTGACCTCACTGCTACTACTCCATACCCTCTCGCCAGAGTCCACCTGGATTGTCCCTACGTGAACGGGGAAGTCCAAGTCGCCGTCAGGGAAAAGCCTTTTCCCATGCCTGGAGTGCAACTTCTCCTAGGCAACGACTTGGCAGAAGACCTGCAACCGACCAACCTGATCGTCATGGACAAACCCCAGGTGTGTAACTCTGTGCCAATAAATCCTATTCTCGAGTATGTTCCAGCAGAGGTTCAAGAGAGTGATGAAGTTTCTCCTCCGGTTCTCGTGACCACCCGTGCACAAGCCGCACGTCCACAGCCAGCTGACTCTACTGCTACCGCTGTCCCTCAAGACCCTCAGAAACTACCCCCGCATCTGACCAAGTTGGAGTTCCGTAAGTTGCAGAGGGAAGATCTTACTTTAACACCATTGTTTTTCCAGGCTGAGACTCAACCCGACAGTATTCCTGGGTTCTTCCTAGAGAACGACTTGCTCTACCGCAGATATAGACCCAGTAAACTGAAGGAGGAGGACGATTGGGCCAACACCGAACAACTTGTGATTCCCACCAGCCTGCGGCCCACTATTCTACACCTGGCCCACGGAGCATTCTCCCACTACGGCTTCAACAAGACTTACCATGGGATTCGTCAAGACTACTACTGGCCAGGTATGGTAAACAACGTCAAACAGTACGTAAAACAGTGTCATACATGTCAGATGGCAGGCAAACCGAACGTCTCCATTCCCAGAGCACCACTGATTCCCATACAGGTGCCTGCGGAACCTTTCCACAGACTCATAATAGACTGTGTTGGTCCTTTACCTCGGACCAGTTCAGGTAACGCCTACATCCTAACCATCCTGTGTCCTACCACCAGATTTCCCATAGCAGTTCCAGTGAAGAACATCACGGCTGCTACGGTTATCAAACATCTATTGAAGATCTTCACTCAATACGGATTTCCCAGGGAGATTCAAAGTGACTGTGGCACCAACTTCACCAGTGATCTCTTCAAAAGGACACTGGAGGAGTTCAACATCAAACAGGTATTGTCCAGCCCCTATCATCCTGCTTCACAGGGTTCTCTTGAACGTAGTCATCAGACCATCAAAGCACTCTTGAAAAAGTTTTGTAGTGAAACCTCAAAGGATTGGGATAAGCAGATTGACCTAATAATGTGTATTTTCAGAAGTCTCCCCAATGAGTCCCTAGGAGTATCTCCTTATGAGATGCTCTACGGCCGTAAGTGCCGTACTCCCCTTAAGGCTTTCAAAGACTCTCTCAGAGATGCCACCTTCAGTGAGCATCAGAATGTGCCCCAGTTTCTTCAAAACCTTCAGCACATTCTAGAGAGAGTCCACCGCTTTGCCCATGATAATCTATTGAAAGCCCAGGTGAGAATGAAGACTCATTACGACCAGACCAGCAAAGTAAGAAAATTCAAGCCGGGAGACTTCGTCCTTGCTTATTTCCCTATCCCAGGTTCACCTTTACAAAACAAATTTTCAGGACCCTACTGCGTCAAAGAGTGCAGGAATAATAATAATTATGTGATAGAGACTCCAGATAGGCGGCGGAAGACCCAGCTGTGCCACGTCAACCTCCTGAAGCAATATAATGGTACTCCTCCCACTGTCTTGATAAACTATTCTACTTTCACAGAACCCTACATCCACAGTGAGACCATCCCGGCTTCTTCTCCCGAAAGCACTGACAAGGAGTCGGCGCTTTCTAATTCCAAAATCCTTAATGATCTTCCCAAATGCTTTCAGGATAATACTCGTGCTCCTATGCCCTCTTCTAATTCCACTCTCACCTCGTCAGATAAGCCCTACATCCTCCATGTCGACGCCAATGGTACCGACGATGGTGGTGTCGTGATGCAGCAACGAGGCGAGAAGAATACACCTGTCAGCGACTACTGCTACAAGGAACGACGGAACAATTGGCAAGGAGCTACTCTTCCTCATCCTGAAGCTTCAGCACTTCACTCCACACCTGAAAAGTGCTCGGTCCACCATCAATACGGACCACACCACCCTACACCTCCTGCAGCACGCCCACTTCTCGTCTCAACATCTTCTACTATGGGCTTGCTAACTGCAGAAATTCAACCTGGAGACACGCTATACCAAGAGTCTGACAACATCTTAGCCCCTGATCTCTCCAGAGTGTATGAAGTAGAAGCAACTCCATCCATTACTCCACCACATAACGACGTACTTCTTCCAGAACCGCAGGCTTCGGGGGAGAGTTGTGACGATAATCTCCTTCAAGAGATTGAGCCTGCTCTTCCCTTCATAATTACGTCTTCACAATTATATAAAAAGACTATGGAAGAAATGTCCGACAACACCAGCACCAGCAAGGCTTGCCAGGGTGAGCAGAAACGTATGCAACCAGCCACCTGTTCGAACTCCAACCACCAAACTACCCGTTGACCGCTACGACTCCGCTGATTGGACGCCGGTCTGGCTGCACCTGCACTCACCCCCAATACTACCTGATGTCTGGGGTCGCCCCAACATCAGTCCTCAGAATGTTCCGTGCTTTCGTAGCCAGCACTCCTCCCAGCTAGACGTTAGCGTGTACTGAGAGAGGTGGTGGCTTTAAGCCAATATTCCAGCACCTCCCACTTAACTTTTGTGTTGCACTTCTTGTTATTTTGCCTTAACGTAACTTTCATTGTGTCATTTCAGTATTCTTATTATTTTGATTCATTGATTTTATTATACATATTTGTTTGTGCATTATTTTCATGTTTTGATTTATTTAACGTAATTAAAATTTCATTGTTAAAGTTTTACTTGTGTTTTGTGTGTCTTCTCCTTACCTTACCACAGACGAAGTTCCAGTTTTTCTATTTTTTTTTATAACTATGTGACGAGGCCATACCCCTAGCATTAAACAGCCGAACACCAACGCGTTACCGTCACAATATATATATATATATATATATATATATATATATATATATATATATATATCCGGCTGTGCAAATTTTAGGAAAATAAGCCAAATTGAACCAACACTTCAACACTGTATAGAGCGGAACATATTGGGGAATAGCTTGATCTACCTCATCCCTTTTGTGTGCGTGTGTTTACACCTCAATAAACTAACTTCAATATATCAATATAGAGTACTCACCGGCCCGCAGACACTCACCGCTCGCCCGCCACACTCACTCACCTGTAAGGTACACAAGTTTACATGTACACATCAATTGTATTACACATGTATCAACGGTGTACTCAACTGGTGATTTACTCTCAGTAGAGAGAGGGGGGGTGGGGGGGTGGGGAGTCTATCCTCCTGTTTTGGTAGTACTTATAGGAAACGATTAGGGCTATAGTACATATACAGACGTACAACGCAATTAGAAAGTACAAATCGGTACTATTTTGAATTTGGATAAACGGGAACAGATTTCTCTATTTATGTTGCAAGGTCAAACTAACCTAACCTAACCTTCCTAGGCCTAATACACGCTATCTGAGGCCCTAATATAGTACATATGTGTACTATACTAAGCCTACGAATAATTTAAGTTAGTTTTTTTAGCTTTTTGTCAGACTCTTATAAAGTAAATAGTACCAAATTCTACTATACAATTACTTAGTCAATCTTTGTACTATGGTGCACAATAGTTACAAAACCTACTATCTAAACACGAGAATGAACTAGGGGGGGGGAGGGAAGAGGGGGACAAGGAGTGACAAAACAAGGACAAACAAGGACAAACAAGGACAAAGCTTGGCCATTGTTTAACACCAATTAACCCCCCCCCACACCCCCCCCCACAAAAAAATAGAAACTAAGGACTCAGTTCTCACAAGCAATTTCAATGTTATTTAGTTTTCTGAAGACTTTGTTGTAGCGGAAGTAATGACCTCATGACAACAGTATAATGACCTCATAACAACAGTATAATGACCTCATAACAGCAGTAATGACCTCATAACAACAGTATAATGACCTCATAACAGCAGTAATGACCTCATAACAGCAGTAATGACCTCATAACAGCAGTATAATGACCTCATGACAACAGTAATGACCTCATAACAACAGTATAATGACCTCATAACAGCAGTATAATGACCTCATAACAACAGTATAATGACCTCATAACAGCAGTAATGACCTCATAACAGCAGTATAATGACCTCATAACAGCAGTATAATGACCTCATAACAGCAGTAATGACCTCATAACAGCAGTATAATGACCTCATAACAACAGTATAATGACCTCATAACAGCAGTAATGACCTCATAACAGCAGTATAATGACCTCATAACAGCAGTATAATGACCTCATAACAGCAGTAATGACCTCATAACAGCAGTATAATGACCTCATAACAACAGTATAATGACCTCATAACAGCAGTAATGACCTCATAACAGCAGTATAATGACCTCATAACAACAGTATAATGACCTCATAACAGCAGTATAATGACCTCATAACAACAGTATAATGACCTCATAACAGCAGTAATGACCTCATAACAGCAGTATAATGACCTCATAACAGCAGTAATGACCTCATAACAGCAGTATAATGACCTCATAACAGCAGTAATGACCTCATAACAGCAGTATAATGACCTCATAACAGCAGTATAATGACCTCATAACAACAGTATGACCTCATAACAGCAGTAATGACCTCATAACAGCAGTATAATGACCTCATAACAGCAGTATAATGACCTCATAACAGCAGTAATGACCTCATAACAGCAGTATAATGACCTCATAACAACAGTATAATGACCTCATAACAGCAGTAATGACCTCATAACAGCAGTATAATGACCTCATAACAACAGTATAATGACCTCATAACAGCAGTATAATGACCTCATAACAACAGTATAATGACCTCATAACAGCAGTAATGACCTCATAACAGCAGTATAATGACCTCATAACAGCAGAATAATGACCTCATAACAGCAGTATAATGACCTCATAACAGTATAATGACCTCATAACAGCAGTAATGACCTCATAACAGCAGTATAATGACCTCATAACAACAGTATAATGACCTCATAACAACAGTATAATGACCTCATAACAGCAGTAATGACCTCATAACAACAGTAATGACCTCATAACAGCAGTAATGACCTCATAACAACAGTATAATGACCTCATAACAGCAGTAATGACCTCATGACAACAGTAATGACCTCATGACAGCAGTATAATGACCTCATAACAACAGTATAATGACCTCATAACAGCAGTAATGACCTCATAACAACAGTAATGACCTCATAACAGCAGTAATGACCTCATAACAACAGTATAATGACCTCATAACAGCAGTAATGACCTCATAACAACAGTAATGACCTCATAACAGCAGTAATGACCTCATAACAGTAATGACCTCATAACAGCAGTAATGACCTCATAACAGCAGTAATGACCTCATAACAGCAGTATAATGACCTCATAACAGCAGTAATGACCTCATAACAACAGTAATGACCTCATGACAGCAGTAATGACCTCATAACAGCAGTAATGACCTCATAACAGCAGTATAATGACCTCATAACAGCAGTAATGACCTCATAACAACAGTAATGACCTCATAACAGCAGTAATGACCTCATAACAGCAGTATAATGACCTCATAACAGCAGTAATGACCTCATAACAACAGTATAATGACCTCATAACAGCAGTAATGACCTCATAACAACAGTAATGACTTCATAACAGCAGTAATGACCTCATAACAGCAGTAATGACCTCATAACAGCAGTATAATGACCTCATAACAGCAGTAATGACCTCATAACAACAGTAATGACCTCATGACAGCAGTAATGACCTCATAACAGCAGTAATGACCTCATAACAGCAGTATAATGACCTCATAACAGCAGTAATGACCTCATAACAGTAATGACCTCATGACAGCAGTAATGACCTCATAACAGTATAATGACCTCATAACAGCAGTAATGACCTCATAACAACAGTAATGACCTCATAACAGCAGTAATGACCTCATAACAGCAGTAATGACCTCATAACAGCAGTAATGACCTCATAACAACAGTAATGACCTCATGACAGCAGTAATGACCTCATGACAGCAGTAATGACCTCATAACAGCAGTAATGACCTCATAACAGCAGTAATGACCTCATGACCAGTAATGACCTCATGACAGCAGTAATGACCTAATGACAGCAGTAATGACCTCATGACAGCAGTAATGACCTCATGACAGCAGTAATGACCTCATGACAGCAGTAATGACCTCATGACAGCAGTAATGACCTTATGACAGCAGTAATGACCTCATGACAGCAGTAATGACCTCATAACAGCAGTAATGACCTCATGACAGCAGTAATGACCTCATGACAGCAGTAATGACCTCATGACAGCAGTAATGACCTCATGACAGCAGTAATGACCTCATGACAGCAGTAATGACCTCATAACAGCAGTAATGACCTCATAACAGCAGTAATGACCTCATAACAGCAGTAATGACCTCATAACAGCAGTAATGACCTCATAACAGCAGTAATGACCTCATAACAGCAGTAATGACCTCATGACAGCAGTAATGACCTCATGACAGCAGTAATGACCTCATAACAGCAGTAATGACCTCATAACAGCAGTAATGACCTCATAACAGCAGTAATGACCTCATAACAGCAGTAATGACCTCATAACAGCAGTAATGACCTCATAACAGCAGTAATGACCTCATAATAGTAATGACCTCATAACAGCAGTAATGACCTCATAACAGCAGTAATGACCTCATAATAGTAGTAATGACCTCATAACAGCAGTAATGACCTCATAACAGCAGTAATGACCTCATAATAGTAGTAATGACCTCATAACAGCAGTAATGACCTCATAACAGCAGTAATGACCTCATAACAGCAGTAATGACCTCATAACAGCAGTAATGACCTCATAACAGCAGTAATGACCTCATAACAGCAGTATAATGTCCTCATGACAGCAGTAATGACCTCATAACAGCAGTAATGACCTCATAACAGTAGTAATGACCTCCTAACAGTAGTAATGACCTCATAACAGCAGTAATGACCTCATAACAGCAGTAATGACCTCATAACAACAGTAATGACCTCATAACAGCAGTAATGACCTCATAACAGCAGTAATGACCTCATAACAGCAGTATAATGTCTTCATGACAGCAGTAATGACCTCATAACAGCAGTAATGACCTCATAACAGCAGTATAATGTCTTCATGACAGCAGTAATGACCTCATAACAGCAGTAATGACCTCATAACAGCAGTATAATGACCTCATAACAGCAGTATAATGACCCCATGACAGCAGTAATGACCTCATAACAGTAGTAATGACCTCATAACAGCAGTAATGACCTCATAACAGCAGTAATGACCTCATAACAACAGTAATGACCTCATAACAGCAGTAATGACCTCATAACAGCAGTAGTGACCTTACCTAATGGGTCAGTAACATCTCTGTTCTTTTACAAATACATCTCTGTAGTTTTAGAGTACATAACAGAGCCTCTATGGCGTTATGAAGAGGCGGAGAGAGTTGATACAGAGATTACAGCACCACCTCTCTACTGACAGTACAGAGAGATTACAGCACCACCTCTCTACTGACGGTACAGAGATTACAGCACCACCTCTCTACTGACGGTACAGAGAGATTACAGCACCACCTCTCTACTGACGGTACAGAGAGATTACAGCACCACCTCTCTACTGACGAAACAGAGAGATTACAGCACCACCCCTCTACTGATGGTACAGAGAGATTACAGCACCACCTCTCTACTGACGGTACAGAGAGATTACAGCACCACCCCTCTACTGATGGTACAGAGAGATTACAGCACCACCTCTCTACTGACGGTACAGAGAGATTACAGCACCACCCCTCTACTGACGGTACAGAGATTACAGCACCACCTCTCTACTGACGGTACAGAGGTTACAGCACCACCTCTCTACTGACGGTACAGAGATTACAGCACCACCTCTCTACTGATGGTACAGAGAGATTACAGCACCACCTCTCTACTGACGGTACAGAGAGATTACAGCACCACCTCTCTACTGACGGTACAGAGAGATTACAGCACCACCTCTCTACTGACGAAACAGAGAGATTACAGCACCACCCCTCTACTGATGGTACAGAGAGATTACAGCACCACCTCTCTACTGACGGTACAGAGAGATTACAGCACCACCCCTCTACTGATGGTACAGAGAGATTACAGCACCACCTCTCTACTGACGGTACAGAGAGATTACAGCACCACCCCTCTACTGACGGTACAGAGATTACAGCACCACCTCTCTACTGACGGTACAGAGGTTACAGCACCACCTCTCTACTGACGGTACAGAGATTACAGCACCACCTCTCTACTGACGAAACAGAGAGATTACAGCACCACCTCTCTACTGACGGTACAGAGGTTACAGCACCACCTCTCTACTGACGGTACAGAGATTACAGCACCACCCCTCTACTGACGGTACAGAGATTACAGCACCACCTCTCTACTGACGGTACAGAGGTTACAGCACCACCTCTCTACTGACGGTACAGAGATTACAGCACCACCTCTCTACTGACGGTACAGAGGTTACAGCACCACCTCTCTACTGACGGTACAGAGATTACAGCACCACCTCTCTACTGATGGTACAGAGAGATTACAGCACCACCTCTCTACTGACGGTACAGAGAGATTACAGCACCACCTCTCTACTGACGGTACAGAGAGATTACAGCACCACCTCTCTACTGACGGTACAGAGAGATTAAAGCAGGAGATTTTCAGGAAACGATGAACACCAATTTCCTGTCAAACAGTTCACTGGGAATGGGGTAGTTAAGGCAGGGCCTGTACGAGGCCCTGTTGAGAGCTGGAGCCTATGTCAGCATTCACAGACAATAATCGTAGATGTAGATTTAAGGATATCTACTCGTACATTATCTACTCGTGGGACATCCCCGAGTCTCATTTACGAGTTCTTAAGTTCCTGACGTGTTAACTACCTTGAGGTTAGAGATTGTAGAAGGTAGGTAGGGGGGGGGGCGTTAATTATCAGGGGAAAGTGCCAAGACATCACGACTATACAGCACTGGGAAGGGGCCAGGATAAGGATTTGGGATGGGACGGGGGGAAAGGAATGGTGCCCAACGACATGTGGACGGTCGGGGGATTGAACGCCGACCTGCATGAAGGGAGCCCGTCGCTCTACCGTCCACCCCAAGTGGTTGGCTGTAGCAGGTATAGGATGTGTCTTAAGTTTAATTCCAGTGTTAAATTCCCTTAATTGTGATCTGAAGGTACAGCACCTTGATTCACCAATCACTTACGCATCTTCTTGCGAAACCTGTACATCATCAGACGGGGGGGGGAGAGGGAGAGGGGGGGGGGAGCGTTCTTCCCCCCCCAAAAAAAGGGAGGAACAGAAACCAAAGCTTCAGGCTTTCGAATGCTGAGCTATGCTGATTATGTCGACACGCATGCTGAGCTATGCTGAGTATGTCGACACGCCTGCTGAGCTATGCTGAGCATGTCAACAAACATGCTGAGCTATGTTGATTATGTCGACACGCATGCTGAGCTATGCTGAGTATGTCGACACGCCTGCTGAGCTATGCTGAGCATGTCAACAAACATGCTGAGCTATGTTGATTATGTCGACACGCATGCTGAGCTATGCTGAGTATGTCGACACGCCTGCTGAGCTATGCTGAGCATGTCAACACACATGCTGAGCTATATTGATTATGTCAACACGCATGCTGAGCTATGCTGAATGAAGCGATTATTAATTTAAAAAAAAATAAATCTCCCAGAAATCTCCCAGGATGGACAGAAATCTCCCAGGATGGACAGAAATCTCCCAGGATGGACAGAAATCTCCCAGGATGGACAGAAATCTCCCAGGATGGACAGAAATCTCCCAGGAAGAACAGAAATCTTCCAGGATGGACAGAAATCTCCCAGGATGGACAGAAATCTCCCAGGATGGACAGAAATCTCCCAGGAAGGACAGAAATCTCCCAGGAAGGACAGAAATCTCCCAGGATGGACAGAAATCTCCCAGGATGGACAGAAATCTCCCAGGAAGAACAGAAATCTCCCAGGATGGACAGAAATCTCCCAGGATGGACAGAAATCTCCCAGGAAGGACAGAAATCTCCCAGGATGGACAGAAATCTCCAAGGAAGAACAGAAATCTCCCAGGATGGACAGAAATCTCCCAGGATGGACAGAAATCTCCCAGGAAGAACAGAAATCTCCCAGGAAGAACAGAAATCTCCCAGGAAGGACAGAAATCTCCCAGGATGGACAGAAATCTCCAAGGAAGAACAGAAATCTCCCAGGATGGACAGAAATCTCCCAGGATGGACAGAAATCTCCCAGGAAGAACAGAAATCTCCCAGGATGGACAGAAATCTCCCAGGATGGACAGAAATCTCCCAGGAAGAACAGAAATCTTCCAGGATGGACAGAAATCTCCCAGGATGGACAGAAATCTCCCAGGATGGACAGAAATCTCCCAGGAAGAACAGAAATCTTCCAGGATGGACAGAAATCTCCCAGGATGGACAGAAATCTCCCAGGATGGACAGAAATCTCCCAGGATGGACAGAAATCTCCCAGGAAGAACAGAAATCTCCCAGGAAGAACAGAAATCTTCCAGGATGGACAGAAATCTCCCAGGATGGACAGAAATCTCCCAGGATGGACAGAAATCTCCCAGGATGGACAGAAATCTCCCAGGATGGACAGAAATCTCCCAGGATGGACAGAAATCTCCCAGGATGGACAGAAATCTCCCAGGATGGACAGAAATCTCCCAGGATGGACAGAAATCTCCCAGGATGGACAGAAATCTCCCAGGAAGAACAGAAATCTTCCAGGATGGACAGAAATCTCCCAGGATGGACAGAAATCTCCCAGGATGGACAGAAATCTCCCAGGAAGAACAGAAATCTTCCAGGATGGACAGAAATCTTCCAGGAAGGGCAGAAATCTCCCAGGATGGACAGAAATCTCCCAGGATGGACAGAAATCTCCCAGGATGGACAGAAATCTCCCAGGAAGGGCAGAAATCTTCCAGGATGGACAGAAATCTCCCAGGATGGACAGAAATCTCCCAGGAAGGGCAGAAATCTTCCAGGAAGGGCAGAAATCTTCCAGGATGGGCAGAAATCTTCCAGGAAGGGCAGAAATCTTCCAGGATGGACAGAAATCTCCCAGGATGGACAGAAATCTCCCAGGATGGACAGAAATCTCCCAGGATGGACAGAAATCTTCCAGGATGGACAGAAATCTCCCAGGATGGACAGAAATCTTCCAGGATGGACAGAAATCTCCCAGGATGGACAGAAATCTTCCAGGATGGACAGAAATCTTCCAGGATGGACAGAAATCTCCCAGGATGGACAGAAATCTCCCAGGATGGACAGAAATCTTCCAGGATGGACAGAAATCTTCCAGGATGGACAGAAATCTCCCAGGATGGACAGAAATCTTCCAGGATGGACAGAAATCTTCCAGGATGGACAGAAATCTCCCAGGATGGACAGAAATCTCCCAGGATGGACAGAAATCTTCCAGGATGGACAGAAATCTTCCAGGATGGACAGAAATCTTCCAGGATTGACAGAAATCTCCCAGGATGGACAGAAATCTCCCAGGATGGACAGAAATCTCCCAGGATGGACAGAAATCTTCCAGGATGGACAGAAATCTTCCAGGATGGACAGAAATCTCCCAGGATGGACAGAAATCTTCCAGGATGGACAGAAATCTCCCAGGATGGACAGAAATCTCCCAGGATGGACAGAAATCTCCCAGGATGGACAGAAATCTCCCAGGATGGACAGAAATCTCCCAGGATGGACAGAAATCTCCCAGGATGGACAGAAATCTTCCAGGATGGACAGAAATCTTCCAGGATGGACAGAAATCTTCCAGGATGGACAGAAATCTTCCAGGATGGACAGAAATCTCCCAGGATGGACAGAAATCTCCCAGGATGGACAGAAATCTCCCAGGATGGACAGAAATCTCCCAGGATGGACAGAAATCTTCCAGGATGGACAGAAATCTCCCAGGATGGACAGAAATCTCCCAGGATGGACAGAAATCTTCCAGGATGGACAGAAATCTCCCAGGATGGACAGAAATCTTCCAGGATGGACAGAAATCTTCCAGGATGGACAGAAATCTCCCAGGATGGACAGTAATCTCCCAGGATGGACAGTAATCTCCCAGGATGGACAGAAATCTTCCAGGATGGACAGAAATCTCCCAGGATGGACAGAAATCTCCCAGGATGGACAGAAATCTCCCAGGAAGGGCAGAAATCTTCCAGGATGGACAGAAATCTCCCAGGAAGGGCAGAAATCTCCCAGGAAGGGCAGAAATCTTCCAGGATGGACAGAAATCTCCCAGGATGGACAGAAATCTTCCAGGATGGACAGAAATCTTCCAGGATGGACAGAAATCTCCCAGGATGGACAGAAATCTCCCAGGAAGGGCAGAAATCTTCCAGGATGGACAGAAATCTTCCAGGATGGACAGAAATCTTCCAGGATGGACAGAAATCTTCCAGGATGGACAGAAATCTTCCAGGAAGGACAGAAATCTCCCAGGAAGGACAGAAATCTTCCAGGATGGACAGAAATCTTCCAGGATGGACAGAAATCTCCCAGGAAGGACAGAAATCTTCCAGGAAGGACAGAAATCTTCCAGGATGGACAGAAATCTTCCAGGATGGACAGAAATCTTCCAGGATGGACAGAAATCTTCCAGGATGGACAGAAATCTTCCAGGATGGACAGAAATCTTCCAGGAAGGACAGAAATCTTCCAGGAAGGACAGAAATCTTCCAGGATGGACAGAAATCTTCCAGGATGGACAGAAATCTTCCAGGATGGACAGAAATCTTCCAGGATGGACAGAAATCTTCCAGGAAGGACAGAAATCTTCCAGGAAGAACAGAAATCTTCCAGGATGGACAGAAATCTTCCAGGATGGACAGAAATCTTCCAGGATGGACAGAAATCTTCCAGGAAGGACAGAAATCTTCCAGGAAGGACAAAAATCTTCCAGGAAGGACAAAAATCTTCCAGGAAGGACAGAAATCTTCCAGGAGGGACAGAAATCTTCCAGGAAGGACAGAAATCTTCCAGGATGGACAGAAATCTTCCAGGAACGACAGAAATCTTCCAGGATGGACAGAAATCTTCCAGGATGGACAGAAATCTTCCAGGATGGACAGAAATCTTCCAGGATGGACAGAAATCTTCCAGGAAGGACAGAAATCTTCCAGGAAGGACAGAAATCTTCCAGGATGGACAGAAATCTTCCAGGATGGACAGAAATCTTCCAGGACGGACAGAAATCTTCCAGGAAGGACAGAAATCTCCCAGGAAGGACAGAAATCTTCCAGGATGGACAGAAATCTTCCAGGATGGACAGAAATCTCCCAGGAAGAACAGAAATCTCCCAGGAAGAACAGAAATCTTCCAGGAAGAACAGAAATCTTCCAGGATGGACAGAAATCTCCCAGGAAGGACAAATCAAGAATCATGAAACTTCAGGGCATATGAGCCTTGGTAAATAATGCCTGGGGAATAAATTGTATCAAACTTTATTTAGTGAGATTATAGAGGCAACTCTAATATCTATGAAATGGAAGAGAACACGCGGGGATTTCTAGTACAGCACCTAAACACAACATTTTATTTATAAAATGATACGGTTACCATACGTCAAGCTGCGAGCTGCCGCGTCCAACAGCCTGGTTGATCAGTCCGGCAACCAGGAGGCCTGGTCGACGACCGGGCCGCGGGGACGCTAAGCCCCGGAAGCACCTCAAGGTAACCTCAAGGTAAGGTTATTGAAATCAAATTGAAATATATCCTACTTTAAATAATATCTCTAAGAGGCAATGGTCTGTCTCAGTGATGGACATAATATTCAAGCACACTTTATCTTAACTTGCCATACCGGCCACATATGTTGAGTGGTTAGCCTCCTTCAGGTCATAAGAACATAAGAACAATGGTAACTGCAGAAGGCCTATTGGCCCATACGAGGCAGCTCCTTCAGGTCCTCCTGGACCCGTTCCCAAGTCAAGCCCAAGACACACCGACTACAATTTTTTCTTGACTACCCGGGAGCCGGTCGGCCGAGCGGACAGCACGCTGGACTCGTGATCCTGTGGTTCTGGGTTCGATCCCAGGCACCGGCGAGAAACAATGGGCAGAGTTTCTTTCACCCTATGCCCCTGTTACCTAGCAGTAAAATAGGCATTTGGGTGTTAGTCAGCTGTCACGGGCTGCTTCCTGGGGGTGGAGGCCTGGTCGAGGACCGGGCCGCGGGGACACTAAAAAAGCCCCGAAATCATCTCAAGATAACTCCCTAGGGAGGCCAAGTGTTTTCCTCACGAGCCTGGCTCCGGGCTGGGAGTACCTATCAATTCAAACCAAAGCTGGGTGCTCTGGAGGCTTGGCCAATGGTGTCTGGTAAATTTTAAATTTTGCCCCGAGGGGCGAGTTTATTGGGCAGCGCCACTCATCTTGTGAGTGAACATACCGCCATAGTGACAGTATTGGGCAGCGCCACTCATCCTGTGAGTGGACACACCGCCATAGTGACAGTATTGGGCAGCGCCACTCATCTTGCGAGTGAACATACCGCCATAGCAGCATGTACAACACTCCCCAATAGGAAGAAAACCCGCTGGGTTGTTCATCCTGTCACTTGTACCCAGACACAGCTGGGACTTGCTTAACTAGCTCCTCAAACAAGAAGATTAACATCTATCAACCCTTAAAAGCTTACGTTATCTTGCGGGTGCAAAATGGGGAAATCTTTTAAGAACAGTATCAATATTTGACAAATAGTGTTTTCCTAACTCAAACAATGTGGGGTTTATTATTCTACACATATTCCTAATGTCTCTCAGGTGTTCACATTCACGTAGATAGTGGTCAAGGCGGTGTCCATCACTCTCACCACAGATTCTGCAACTTCGCTGATCAACTGTTGTTTCCATTCCATATCTCCATGGATATTTGTATCCAAGACGGATTCTCGCTATTACTGATTCTCTCCCTCGTCCTCCTCCTCTTCGTCCATAATGATTGGGATTGCCAGCTGCAACCATGTTGTACCATCGTACAGATTCACTGGTTTGTGACATTTAATGGTGTCTGGTCTTACCCTGGGGGACTCCGCCTATTGAGACTTCAGTCCAATCACTTGAGCCCCACAGGCCTAGTACCCTGGCATCACTAACCAATGAGACAAAAGCCCCTGCTCTTGACCAATGAAAAGCCTGACATCTGCCCGGGGGACGGTCTTCTCACTAGAACTAAGCCGTCTCAATCACCACATGGGAACAAGCTCCCGCCCCAAGAGGAAATTTGAGAACATGGTTTTATGGCGCTGAGTTACTGCCGCTCAAATTTGTCAATGGCTATAGGAAACAGGAGGAAGAGAGGGAACGGTTGGAAAGGGGGATTGGAGAGGATTGGGAGGATTTGGAGACAAGGATTGGTTGGCGACGGCAGGGCAGCGTCCCTTGCCTGCGGCAACTTGACTGGTTGCAACCCGCTCTCGCACAAGACAGCACATATATAACTTATTGCTTATAGTCACTATTTCGCTTATAAATAAGTATATATGTGACATATTCCAAGCCATATTTTTTTAAGGCACTAACTCTTTCTCTCAGTTTTATTAAACAATAGAGATTTTATACAAAATTTGACAATATCCTGAGTTACTTTACAATTTATTTAAATATTTTAGTTTTGTTTTATTATTTTTATAAAACTGTAATATCAATATAAGTATAGGTTCAGTACTAACTGTAATATCTTAACACACTAAGAAGGTTAGGTTAGGTCGTCGTTTTCTATTCAGCTTTTCAAGGTAAACTCAAATATTCATAATAAATTAGTATGTCACATATGCACTTATTCATAAGCAAGATATTGACTATAGTAACAAGTAACGGGGGGGGGGGTTGAGATAACGAGGGGAGGGGGGAATAACCAAGGAAGGGGAGGGCAAACGAAGGGAAGGGGGGAAGGGGGAAGGTTGGTCTGTTCACAGACCACTACATGAATATGTCGACACGTATGCTGAGCTATGCTGATTATGTCGACACGTATGCTGATTTATGCTGAGTGTCGACAAGCATACTGAGCTATAATGATATGTCGACACGAATGCTGAGCTATGCTGAGTATGTTGACAGGCATACTGAGCAATACTGAGTATGTCAACATGTATGCTGATTTATGCTGAGTGTCGACACGTATGCTGAGCTATGCTGTCAGCGTTGAATAAGCCGTCGTGTAAACATTCTTAACGTGAGGAAAATGCTATCATTAAGAAGCTGGAAGAAGAGAAACGGGTTCACCGGTGTAGTTTGAGAAGTCTCCTACTTTCTCTCCCTTTCTTTCTCTCACTGTGAGGAGGAGGAGAAGACTTTCACTGGGGACCGTTTGTTCAGCGCGAGCCAGACATCTGTTCGTCATCCGGCTGCCAGATGTGTCTGCCAGATGCCTTGACAAGGGACGTTGCAAGTGTCTCTTGCAAGCTCAGGCTTGCATGGCCATGCAGGTCCTAATACGTCTCCTCTAGCCTTCGTAGGAAACACACCAACCCTGAATCTCCCTCCCTCCCTCCCTCCCTGCCTGCCTGCCTGCCTGCCTGCCTGCCTGCCTGCCTGCCTGCCTGCCTGCCTCCCTGCCTGCCTGCCTGCCTGCCTGCCTGCCTGCCTCCCTGCCTGCCTGCCTGCCTGCCTGCCTCCCTGCCTGCCTGCCTGCCTCCCTGCCTGCCTCCCTGCCTGCCTCCCTGCCTGCCTGCCTGCCTGCCTGCCTGCCTCTCTGCCTGCCTGCCTGCCTGCCTGTCTGCCTGCCTGCCTGCCTCCCTCCCTCCCTGCCTGCCTGCCTCCCTACCTGCCTGCCTGCCTCTCTGCCTGCCTGCCTGCCTGCCTCCCTGCCTGCCTGCCTGCCTGCCTGCCTGCCTGCCTCTCTGCCTGCCTGCCTGCCTGCCTGCCTGTCCGCCTGCCTGCCTGCCTGCCTCCCTCCCTGCCTGCCTGCCTGCCTGCCTACCTGCCAGCCTGCCTGCCTGCCTACCTGCCTACCTGCCTACCTGCCTGCCTGCCTGCCTGCCTGCCTGCCTGCCTGCCTGCCTGCCTGCCTACCTGCCAGCCTCCCTGCCTACCTGCCTGCCTGCCTGCCAGCCACCCAGGACTAACGCGGCTCCTGGTTCACGCAAGACTCTACCCTCATTGTAGCTGGTCTCAGAAGTGAGGGGAGAGAAAGATGGAAGGGAGGATGAAACAGGAGAGGAACAACGATAAAGAGGGGTAGAAGGAGAAAAAAGGGAAGGGGGAGAGATACCAGAATGAAAGGAAGGAACCGGTTCGATGTGCTCATCTACAGAGGGTGAAAAGTTGTGATAAAGAGAGGAAGGGATACACAGAGGAAGGTTTAAAGGAGAGGGGTAACAGACAGAGGAAGAGGACGAATGTAGAACAAGCTATGGGAGGTGCGAGGAAGAGGAGGGGGGGGTGACAAGTGTGTGGGGGGGAAGAAAGGAAAACGCCAACACGAAGATAAATAAGAGGAAAGACAAATAAGAGATAAAGGGGGAGGACAAAAGAAATAAAAGACAATGAAAACAAAATGAAGGCGATACACAAAAGAAGGGAAAGATAAGGGAAGGCCAGACAGGAAGGATGAGAGAGAGAGAGAGAGAGAGAGAGAGAGAGAGAGAGAGAGAGAGAGAGAGAGAGAGAGAGAGAGAGAGAGAGAGAGAGAGAGAGAGAGAGAGAGATAACAATGATAAACAGAGACACCATCAATTATAAACCAAGTAAATCACACACACACACACACAATTGGAGTAATGTGTAATTGGAGTAATTACTCAACTGCGAGTAATTGGACTCACAGAAACAAAACTCTCAGGAATCATAACGAATGTGTTGTTTCCCCAGGAATGGAGTTTCGAGATGGTTATTCGTGGCTGTGAAGGGTTCAGAGACTTCATAACAGGCACCATGACGATGGGAGGACCAAGAGTAGTAGTAGCAGTGATATATAACCCAGCATCAAATAAAAGAAGACCCCAGGCAAGAGTATGACAGAAACAACATGGCAGTTAACACTATATTTGAGAGAGCGGCCGCTGCTGCCTGTAGAAATCGATCCCATCTGCTCATCATGGGGGACTTAAATCACGGATAGACTGGGAAATCAAGGAACCACATGGAGGTGAGGAAACATGGAGAGCGAAACTGCTGGAGGTGGCGACTAAAAATGTTTTAAGTCAGCATGTCAAGGGTCCCACGAGAATGAGAGGCAATGATGAACCAGCAAGACTCCACAGACGTGTAAGGAGACAGCAGACAAGTTCGTCCCAGTCCAAAAGGAAAAAAAATAAATGCAGATGAGAAACCCATACCCTCATACCTTCTTGAGGTTATCTTGAGATGATTTCGGGGCTTTTTAGTGTCCCCGCGGCCCGGTCCTCGACCAGGCCTCCACCCCCAGGAAGCAGCCCGTGACAGCTGACTAACACCCAGGTACCTATTTTACTGCTAGGTAACAGGGGCATAGGGTGAAAGAAACTCTGCCCAATGTTTCTCGCCGGCGCCTGGGATCGAACCCAGGACCACAGGATCACAAGTCCAGCGTGCTGTCCGCTCGGCCGACCGGCTCCCAGAGATGTAATCATCTGGGAGCATCTCCCAGAGAGAGATGCTCCCTTAGTCAGAGATGTAAGCTAGCAAAGCAACTAAGTAAAAGGGCGTGGAAGAACTATAGAAACAAAAGAATACTAGAGAGGAGAGAAAGATACCAGAGCGTCAGGAATGAATACGTCAGGGTGAGAAGAGAGGTAGAGAGGCAATATGAAAATGACACAGCAAGCAAGACAAAGACTCAACCCAAACTGCTGCATAGCCACATCAGAAGGAAAACAACAGTGAAAGAACAAGTAATGAAACTGAGGATAGGGGCAGAAAGGTTCACTGCAAACGACAAGGAAGTGTGCGAGGAACTCAATAAGAAATTCCAGGAGGTCTTCACCTCAGAGCAAGAAGTCCCAGAGATAAGAGGGAATATCAATCCAGATACCACTAGAGAAGTTTGTGATTACCAGTAGGGAGGTGAGGAAGCATCTGCTAGATTTGGACGTGACAAAGGCAATAGGCCCGGATGGAATCTCACCATGAATTCTAAAGGAAGGAGCAGAAGTTCTGTGCCTACCACTCTCCATGGTGTACAACAAGTCACTAGTAACAGGTGAACTGCCAAAAATTTGGAAAACAGCCAATGTAGTCCCAATATACATGAAAGGTGATAGGCAGGAGGCACTGAACTACAAGCCAGTGTCCCTAACTTGCATTCCATGCAAGATGGAGAAGATTGTGAGAAAAAAGCTAGTAGAACATCTAGAGTGAAAGAACTTTGTAACACAACATCAACATGGGTTCAGAGATGGCAAATCATGCCTAACAGGATTAATTGAGTTCTATGGCCAGGCAACAAAAATTAGGCAAGAGAGAGAGGGCTGGGCAGACTGCATATTTCTGGTCTGCCAGAAAGCCTTTGACACAGTACCACATAAGAAACTAGTGCACAAACTGGAGATGCAGGAAGGAGTGAAAGGGAATAGGGGAGTACCTAAGCAACAGGACACAAGTCATTGTGAAGGGTGAGGTCTCGGAGTGGCGAGGAGTCACCAGTGGAGTCCCACAGGGATCAGTCCATGGACATATACTGTTTCCGATATACGTAAATAATCTCCCAGAAGGAATATACTCGTTCCTCTTAATATTTGCTGATGATGCAACAATTATGAGGAAGATCGAGACAGAGGAAGATAGTATGATGCTACAAGACAACCTAGACAAACTGAGGAATGATCCAACAAATAGCTGCTAAAGTTCAAGAGAGAGAGGGGGGGAGAAAGGTGAAAGAGGGGAGAAAGGAGAGAGAGGGGAGAAAGGAGAAAGAGGGGAAGGAAGGAGAGAGAGGGGAAGGAGCGAGAGAGGGGAAGGAAGGAAGGAGAGAGAGAGGGGGGAAGGAAGGAAGGAGAGAGGGGGGAAGGAGCGAGAGAGGGGAAGGAGCGAGAGAGGGGAAGGAGCGAGAGAGGGGAAGGAAGGAAGGAGAGAGAGAGGGGAAGGAAGGAGAGAGAGAGGGGAAGGAAGGAGAGAGAGAGGGGAAGGAAGGAGAGAGAGAGGGGAAGGAAGGAGAGAGAGAGGGGAAGGAAGGAGAGAGAGAGGGGAAGGAAGGAGAGAGAGAGGGGAAGGAAGGAGAGAGAGAGAGAGGGTGAAGTAAAGGGGAAACACAAATGTCGAGTTAATTACCACATTAATTACCAGGACATGGAGACGATTCTCTTTAAACTTGACTTCATTACCTCTCCCAACTGGGGCTTCTGCCTGCCTGCCTTCCACCCCCTTCTCTTCCACCCCCCTTCTCTTCCACACTTTTATCTTCCACTCCCCCCTTCTCTTCCACCCCCTTCTCTTCCACACCCTTATCTTCCACCCCCTTCTCTTCCACACCCTTATCTTCCACCCCCTTCTCTTCCACACCCTTATCTTCCACACCCTTATCTTCCACACCCTTATCTTCCACCCCTTCTCTTCCACACCCTTCTCTTCCACCCCCTTCTCTTCCACTCCCCCCTTCTCTTCCACCCCCTTCTCTTCCAACCCCTTCTCTTCCACCCCCTTCTCTTCCTTTCCCCCCTTCTCTTCCTTTCCCCCCTTCTCTTCCACCCCCTTCTCTTCCAACCCCTTCTCTTCCAACCCCTTCTCTTCCACACACTCTTCCACCCCCAGTCTTCAATCCCTTCTATTCCACCTGCTTCTCTTCCACACTCGTTCCCAAATGTGGAATCCACCAGGTGTCAACTTTGTGAAAGTGTACAATACACCAGGTGTCAACTTTGTGAAAGTGTACAATACACCAGGTGTCAACTTTGTGAAAGTGTACAATACACCATGTGTCAACTTTGTGAAAGTGTACAATACACCAGGTGTCAACTTTGTGAAAGTGTACAATACACCAGGTGTCAACTTTGTGAAAGTGTACAATACACCAGGTGTCAACTTTATGAAAGAGAAAACATGCACTCCCTTGAACATTATATTGTAGAATGTCCCATACTGACTGACTTTCGCCCTCCTGGGCTAAGGTATGCTGAACTCTGTAACTACTATATGAGTACTGGAACACTTGATGATATATTGGACTTGTACCCAAGATTGACCATGTAATACATCTGTTATACAATGTATTGCACGTATACAATATGTAATACATCTATTATACAATGTCTGTACCAATAACCCGAGCTTGTAAAAGCATCTTAATCACCTTCAGTGGTTAAGTGTTTAATATCACGCTAGTTTCTATAGAAACTATCTTACCCTGTGTCACAGTAAGAGACATATAGGTGTATGTATATATATGTGTGTGGATATGTATAGGTATATGTGGATATATGTATATTTCACCTTTGTAAACGGACATTCATGACACTATGTAAAAGACACCTCGAACACTGTTTATGTAGAACAGACGTAAATCTAAGTATTTATGTATGTAAATTAGCTTAGCATTTTAAAAGCATTACAATCACCTTCTGTGGTTGACCGTTCAATAAATCACTGAACTACATGTTTAATACATCTCTCACCCTGTCCATGGAGGACAGAAGAAAATGTATATATGCTGGTTAGCATTGTAAATGTCTGGCCACGTCTGTGGTAGGAAAAAATAATAATTTTCGGCTGCTAATCTTCTAATCTCTTTCTAGTTATGAGCCCCAGTGATCTGAGCCCAGGTAGTTAACACGATGCTAATCTCACCATCTCGCTAATCATCAGTCAAAACCAAAGACATGGGTTTTGATTGATATAAAGATTGATTATAAACAGGATAGAAATTGAGTGCTCAATGGTTGGCGCCACTAGTGTCCCCTCGTGTGTGGGGGGCGCCGCCCCCAGAGAGGGGAAAGGGGAAGAGGGAAGAGAGGGGAAGAGGGAAGAGAGGGGAAAGTTAGTTGCCAAATACTCCAAATACTCGCTCCATTCAATTATGGCCACGGCCCTATCATTCCCTCGCTCCACCCTCAACTCTCCTCCTCCAATCCCCTCTCCACCAATCCCCTCCCCACCAATCCCCTCCACCAATCACATGTCGTTACGGACAAACCAAAGCAGCGAAAATGACAAACTTGATAAAAATAGAAAATTGTTTTTACTTTATACATTTACGTATGGACGAAACTGACTCAATTCTGGCCATCAACATTTGCGTCCTTATGGCGTAGAGTCCGTCACTCACCGTGTCCGTTACTCACTGGGTCCGTCACTCACTGGGTCCGTTACTCACCGTGTCCGTCACTCACCGTGTCCGTCACTCACCGTGTCCGTCACTCACCGTGTCCGTCACTCACTGTCCGTCATTTACCTTGTTCGTTACTCACCGTGTCCGTCACTCACCTTGTCCGTCACTCACCGTGTCCGTCACTCAACCAGTCCGTCACTCACCGTGTCCGCCACTCACCGTGTCCGTCACTCACAGTCTGTCCCTCACCGTGTACGTCATTCATCTTGTCCGTTACTCACCGTGTCCGTCACTTACCGGGTCCGTCACTCACAGAGTCCGTCACTCACCGTGTCCGTCACTGGGACGCAGGTACCACACTGTGGCTCGTATACTTGTGTCCAGTCATGCTTGCTATACATGAGGGTAATATGTGTATGTATACCTGCAGTGACAAGGTATACATCTCTCAGCAGTGCGCAGAAGCGCCACTCATATTAATGGATATATCGACTATGCGCACCCACACACACCAGGGGCCTGTGGCTGAGTGGTCAGCGCTCTGGATTCGTAGTCCTATGGCCCGGGGGATCGATCCCCGGCGATGGCGGAAACAAATGGCCATAGTTTCTTTCACCCTGATGCAATCTGTTTACCTAGCAGTAAATAGGTACCTGGGAGTTAAACAGCTGTCACAGGCTATTTCTGTTTGTTTTAGAGAGAAATATATGTAGCAGACATGATTGAGGAAGAATAGATTGGTTAGAAAGGCGGGGTCCAAGAACTAGTAGCTCAATTCTGCAGAGACAAATAGATAATACAAATAGTAAATGCACACACACACCTTGTTAGACATTAGAATTTTTTTTTGTCAGGGTAGTTAACAGGTGGAATGCATTAGGCAGTGATGTGGTGGAGGCTGACTCCATACACAGTATACAATGTAGATATGATAGAGCCCAGTAGGCTCAGGAACCTGTACACCAGTTGATTGACGGTTGAGAGGCGGGACCAAAGAGCCAGAACTCAACCCCCGCAAGCACAACTAGGTGAGTACACACACACACACGGAATGGGGAGGAAGACATGATCACCACATACCAAGTTTTTGTGGAATTGCGAGGGCGGACAAAAATATATTAACACGGGTGACACACACAAGGCGACACACAGGTGGAAACTTAGGTACCCAAATAAATCAGGGAGACACTACAAATATCTGATACAGTGCCAGAGTAGTTAACACGCATGGCATGCGCTACGAAGTGCGGTGTAGGAGGCAGACTCCATACACACCTTCAATTGTAGAGAATTTTTAATTATTTATATATACAAGAGTTGTTACATTCTTGTACAGCCACCAGCACGAGTAGTGTTTCGGGCAAGTCCTTAATCCTATGTTCCCTGGAATACGACACATCAAATTGTTTAACAACCAGGTGCCCATTTTACTGTTGGGTAAACAGATAGTTACAGGATTGACGCCCAGTAAATCCTCCCCGGCCAGGATACGAACCCAGGCCAAAGCGCTCGCGAAACGTCAGGGAAGCATCTTGACCACTACGCCACTGGGACTGCTAAACGGATATGACGGATTCCAGTAGGCTTTGAGATCTGTCAGCTGAAGGTCGAGAGGTGGGTCCAAAGAACTGAAGCTCAACCCCACCCCCCATCTCCTAAAACAAAACACAGTACCTGGATTGTACCTGGATGTGGTTCTGGGAGTTCTTCTACTCCCCAAGCCGGGCCTGAGGCCAGGCTCAACTTGCGAGAGCTTGGTCCAACAGGCTGTTGCTTGGAGCAGCCCGCAGACCCACAGTACCGAACAAACAAGCACAATGAACACGACTGAACAAGAATATAAGAGTTCCAATATGAACCCTGGAACAATACGAAAT
>NC_091199.1:14637077-14724577 GCF_040958095.1 Procambarus clarkii | reverse complement strand
CTCTCACGATACAGCCTCTCACGGTACAGCCTCTCACAGTACAGCCTCTCACGATACAGCCTCTCACAGTGCGGCTTCTCACGGTACAGCCTCTCACGGTACAGCCTCTCACGGTACAGCCTCTCACGGTACAGCCTCTCACGGTACAGCCTCTCACGGTACAGCCTCTCACGGTACAGCCTCTCACAGTACAGCCTCTCACAGTGCGGATTCTCACGGTACGGCCTCTCACGGTACAGCCTCTCACGGTACAGCCTCTCACGGTACAGCCTCTCACGGTACAGCCTCTCACGGTACAGCCTCTCACGGTACAGCCTCTCACGGTACAGCCTCTCACGGTACAGCCTCTCACAGTGCGGATTCTCACGGTACGGCCTCTCACGGTACAGCCTCTCACGGTACAGCCTCTCACGGTACAGCCTCTCACGGTACAGCCTCTCACGGTACAGCCTCTCACTGTACAGCCTCTCACGGTACAGCCTCTCACGGTACAGCCACCTCACAGTACTGCCTCTCACTGTACAGCCTCTCACGGTACAGCCTCTCACGGTACAGCCACCTCACAGTACTGCCTCTCACTGTACAGCCTCTCACGGTACAGCCTCTCACGGTACAGCCTCTCACGGTACAGCCTCTCACGGTACAGCCTCTCACGGTACAGCCTCTCACGGTACAGCCTCTCACGGTACAGCCTCTCACGGTACAGCCACCTCACTGCACAGCCTCTCACTGCACAGCCTCTCACTGCACAGCCTCTCACGGTACAGCCTCTCACGGTACAGCCTCTCACGGTACACCCTCTCACGGTACAGCCTCTCACGGTACAGCCACCTCACAGTACTGCCTCTCACGGTACAGCCTCTCACGGTACAGCCTCTCACGGTACAGCCTCTCACGGTACAGCCTCTCACGGTACAGCCTCTCACGGTACAGCCTCTCACGGTACAGCCTCTCACGGTACAGCCTCTCACAGTACTGCCTCTCAGTGTACAGCCTCTCACAGTACAGCGTCTCACAGTACAGCCACCTCACAGTACAGCCTCTCACGGTACAGCCTCTCACGGTACAGCCTCTCACGGTACAGCCTCTCACGGTACAGCCTCTCACGGTACAGCCTCTCACGGTACAGCCTCTCACGGTACAGCCTCTCACGGTACAGCCTCTCACAATACAGCCACCTCACAATACAGCCGCCTCTCACAATACAGCCGCCTCTCACAATACAGCCGCCTCTCACAATACAGCCGCCTCTCACAATACAGCCGCCTCTCACAATACAGCCGCCTCTCACAATACAGCCGCCTCTCACAATACAGCCGCCTCTCACAATACAGCCGCCTCTCACAATACAGCCGCCTCTCACAATACAGCCGCCTCTCACAATACAGCCGCCTCTCACAATACAGCCTCTCACAATACAGCCTCACACGGTACAGCCTCACACGGTACAGCCTCACACGGTACAGCCTCTCACAATACAGCCTCTCACAATACAGCCTCTCACAATACAGCCTCTCACAATACAGCCTCTCACAATACAGCCTCTCACAATACAGCCTCTCACAGTACAGCCTCTCACAGTACAGCCTCTCACAGTACAGCCTCTCACAGTACAGCCTCTCACAATACAGCCTCTCACAGTACAGCCTCTCACAATACAGCCTCTCACAGTACAGCCTCTCACAGTACAGCCTCTCACAATACAGCCTCTCACAGTATAGCCTCTCACAGTACAGCCTCTCACAGTACAGCCTCTCACAGTACAGCCTCTCACAATACAGCCTCTCACAATACAGCCTCTCACAATACAGCCTCTCACAATACAGCCTCTCACAATACAGCCTCTCACAATACAGCCTCTCACAGTACAGCCTCTCACAGTACAGCCTCTCACAGTACAGCCTCTCACAATACAGCCTCTCACAATACAGCCTCTCACATTACAGCCTCTCACAATACAGCCTCTCACAATACAGCCTCTCACAATACAGCCTCTCACAATACAGCCTCTCACAATACAGCCTCTCACAATACAGCCTCTCAGAGTACAGCCTCTCAGAGTACAGCCTCTCACAGTACAGCCTCTCACAGTACAGCCTCTCACAGTACAGCCTCTCACAATACAGCCTCTCACAATACAGCCTCTCACAATACAGCCTCTCACAATACAGCCTCTCACAATACAGCCTCTCACAATACAGCCTCTCACAGTACAGCCTCTCACAGTACAGCCTCTCACAGTACAGCCTCTCACAATACAGCCTCTCACAATACAGCCTCTCACATTACAGCCTCTCACAATACAGCCTCTCACAATACAGCCTCTCACAATACAGCCTCTCACAATACAGCCTCTCACAATACAGCCTCTCACAGTACAGCCTCTCACAGTACAGCCTCTCACAGTACAGCCTCTCACAGTACAGCCTCTCACAGTACAGCCTCTCACAGTACAGCCTCTCACAATACAGCCTCTCACAATACAGCCTCTCACAATACAGCCTCTCACAATACAGCCTCTCACAATACAGCCTCTCACAAAACAACTAGTTGCTGTACAAGAATGTAACAACTCTTGTATATATAATATTATATATATTTCATATATATACATAGTTCTATAGAATGTAATAGATTTTGTTATCTGCTCTTCCACACTAGCTCATTACCACAACAAAACCTCACCAACGTATTGATTAAAATCTGTAGATGATAAGTAGGAAAATGGCCTGGTGGGGTGTATGGGGGTGAAGTGTGGGTGGGTGGGGGGGGGGGGGGTGCAGGAGATGGGGGTGTGGGGGGGGGGGGAAGGAGACAGTGGAGGGGGACCAGCCTCCGCGTCCCCCCCTTTTTAATATATTATTAATTTTGAAGATGCAAGTGTGGTGCAAGTTAATGAAGGCATAAATTGAAGATGAGGAATGGAGACACACATGGAGGAGGAGGGAGACACACATGGAGGAGGAGGGAGACACACATGGAGGAGGAGGGAGACACACATGGAGGAGGAGGGAGACACACATGGAGGAGGAGGGAGACACACATGGAGGAGGAGGGAGACACACATGGAGGAGGAGGGAGACACACATGGAGGAGGAGGGAGACACACATGGAGGAGGAGGGAGACACATGGAGGAGGAGGAGGAGGAGGAGAGACACATGGAGGAGGAGGAGGAGAGACACATGGAGGAGGAGGGAGACACATGAAGGAGGAGGAGAGACACATGGAGGAGGAGGGAGACACACATGGAGGAGGAGGGAGACACACATGGAGGAGGAGGAGGAGACACATGGAGGAGGAGGGAGACACACACATGGAGGAGGAGGGAGACACACATGGAGGAGGAGGGAGACACATGAAGGAGGAGGGAGACACATGGAGGAGGAGGGAGACACACATGGAGGAGGAGGAGAGAGACACATGGAGGAGGAGGGAGACACACATAGAGGAGGAGGGAGACACACATGGAGGAGGAGGAGAGAGACACATGGAGGAGGAGGGAGACACACACATGGAGGAGGAGGGAGACACATGGAGGAGGAGGAGGAGAGACACATGGAGGAGGAGGGAGACACACATGGAGGAGGAGGGAGACACACATGGAGGAGAAGGAGACACATGGAGGAGGAGGAGGAGACACATGGAGGAGGAGGGAGACACACACATGGAGGAGGAGGGAGACACACATGGAGGAGGAGGAGAGAGACACATGGAGGAGGAGGGAGACACATGGAGGAGGAGGGAGACACACATGGAGGAGGAGGAGAGAGACACATGGAGGAGGAGGAGAGACACATGGAGGAGGAGGAGGAGGAGAGACACATGGAGGAGGAGGGAGACACACATGGAGGAGGAGGAGACACATGGAGGAGGAGGAGAGAGACACATGGAGGAGGAGGAGACACATGGAGGAGGAGGGAGACACACATGGAGGAGGAGGAGGGTGACACATGGAGGAGGAGGAGGGTGACACATGGAGGAGGAGGGTGACACACATGGAGGAGGAGGAGACACATGGAGGAGGAGGGAGACACATGGAGGAGGAGGGAGACACATGGAGGAGGAGGGAGACACACATGGAGGAGGAGGAGGGTGACACACATGGAGGAGGAGGGAGACACACATGGAGGAGGAGGAGAGAGACACATGGAGGAGGAGGGAGACACACATGGAGGAGGAGGAGAGAGACACACATGGAGGAGGAGGAGGAGAGACACATGGAGGAGGAGGGTGACACATGGAGGAGGAGGGAGACACATGGGGGAGGAGAGAGACACATGGAGGAGGGTGACACAGGGAGGAGGAGGGAGACACATGGAGGAGGAGGGAGACACATGGAGGAGGAGAGAGACACATGGAGGAGGAGGGTGACACATGAAGGAGGAGGGAGACACATGGAGGAGGAGGGAGACACATGGAGGAGGAGGAGGGAGACACACGGAGGAGGAGGGAGACACACACGGAGGAGGAGGGAGACACATGGAGGAGGAGGTTGACACATGGAGGAGGAGGGAGACACATGGAGGAGGAAGAGAGAGACACATGGAGGAGGAGAGAGACACATGGAGGAGGAGGAGGGAGACACATGGAGGAGGAGGAGAGAGACACATGGAGGAGGAGGAGAGAGACACATGGAGGAGGAGGGTGACACATGGAGGAGGAGGGAGACACATGGAGGAGGAGGGTGACACATGGAGGAGGAAGGAGACACATGGAGGAGGAGGAGAGAGACACATGGAGGAGGAGGGTGACACATGGAGGAGGAGGGAGACACATGGAGGAGGAGGTTGGCACATGAAGGAGGAGGGAGACACATGAAGGAGGAGGGAGACACATGAAGGAGGAGGGAGACACATGAAGGAGGAGGGAGACACATGAAGGAGGAGGGAGACACATGAAGGAGGAGGGAGACACATGAAGGAGGAGGGAGACACATGAAGGAGGAGGGAGAGACACATGAAGGAGGAGGGAGAGACACATGGAGGAGGAGGGAGACACATGGAGGAGGAGGGACACACATGGAGGAGGAGGGAGACACATGGAGGAGGGGGACACACACATGGAGGAGGAGGGGAACACACATGGAGGAGGAGGGAGACACATGGAGGAGAAGGGAGACACATGGAGGAGGGAGACACACATGGAGGAGAGACACACATGGAGGAGGAGGGAGACACACATGGAGGAGGGAGACACACATGGAGGAGGGAGACACACATGGAGGAGGAGGGAGACACACACGGAGGAGGAGGGAGACACACATGGAGGAGGAGGGAGACACACATGGAGGAGGGGGACACACACATGGAGGAGGAGGGGAACACACATGGAGGAGGAGGGAGACACACATGGAGAAGGAGGGAGACACACATGGAGGAGGGAGACACATGGAGGAGGAGGGGGAGACACATGGAGGAGGAGGGAGACACACATGGAGAAGGAGGGAGACACACACATGGAGGAGGAGGGAGACACACATGGAGGAGGAGGGAGACACACATGGAGGAGGAGGGAGACACACATGGATGAGGTTTCATATCAAGTTCCATTGAGCAAAACACAGGGAAAGACAAGATCATGAAAACCTCCGCAAAGAAAGTGAATCCAGGATATGGTTCAATACCTGGAAACTAACTCACACAGGATGAGGACAAGAAAACACATCCACTCTCAGCAGCAAACCTTAATTAAGGGATGTGGACCGAACACCAAAGAGTGTAAAAAGATAGCCAAAGACTCTCCTCCAGAAACCCAAAATTCCTGAGAACTTCTCCTACAAGAGAAGAATAAGGACCCACGAGAACCCTGGAACCTGGAAGAAAGAATTGACACGGCACCAACAAAGGAAGTTCATGAATCCTGGGAAGTTGAGCCCCTCTAAAGAAACCTCCTAAGGAAACAAGGGAATGAAGGAATGGAAAGTAATTCCCAGAAGCATCAGCCACTGAAGCCATTTGCAGCAACCCCAGAATCAACCTCTCACAGATCCTTAGTCCACAGATGCTAAGGAATTTCACACTTGCACAGTACTGTTTATTACAATGTATAAATGCAACTTCGTCACTATAATTTTATTTTATTTGACCTCTTTATACTGATGTGTCCAACCACTTGGGCTGGATGGAAGAGCGACGGTCTCGCTTCATGCAGGTCAGTGTTCAATCCCACACTGTCC
Source organism: Procambarus clarkii (assembly GCF_040958095.1). Lineage (NCBI taxonomy): Eukaryota > Metazoa > Arthropoda > Malacostraca > Decapoda > Cambaridae > Procambarus > Procambarus clarkii. The sequence goes on along the minus strand of NC_091199.1, from coordinate 14,718,401 downwards.
ACAATTAGTTGGACACCATTCCTTCCACCCATCCCATCAAAAATCCTTATCCTGATCCCTTCCCAAGTGCTATATATTCATAATGTAATGGCTTGGTACTTTCCTGTGATAATTCCTACCCTCCTTTATACTGATGTTTGTTATGTGAATTCAAGTTCTGTTATAATGTACCTGTATGCTTATTTGTTAACTTAAGGACCTGCACAAAATGCTACGCATGCTAGTGGCTTTGCAAGAATGTACTAATCACCCTCCAGCATATATACTTCCACAACCCATAGTATTTTCTTGTATAAAAATAAAATAAATAAATAAATAAATAAATAAATAAATAAATAAATAAATATAAAAAATTCAAATGAGCAGCTAGACAAACCAGTTTCTCTATGGTTAAAACAAGTGTCTGAAAAAGTCAGTGGAAACTTGGTTAACATACGTGTGTGTCACTTTTTTTTGCATTCATTCGTTATTTTCCATGAGCGCTCTCATTTTGTTACCTTACAGTACTTCTCCTTCAGTATTAAATGTTTTACCTCCATCACACACATTGGTTAATTTTTTTGTCTATTTCTTTTTTTGTGGGTGCTCAAAACGCTTTCTTTAGTCGTTTCATAGATTGTGTAACTCGTCCCTACAATTTTGCATTACTCTTATGTTAAATGCTAAACACAAATGTTAAACAACACACAACTAACAACTACTACATTTCTAATCAACAGGCTTCATATTAGGAAACAAGTCCTGTACAATGCCTGGAAACGAGGCGACTTCAGAAATTAACCAAGAAGAATAACTTGAAGTTATTCCTCAAGTTATTCCCCCCTCATATGTTTCATCCCCCCTTATACAAATAACCCCCCTCATATGATATTTCCCTCTTCATGTTTCCCCCCCCCTCATCTTCGTTGAGGGGAAAACACAATCCAAAAAAACAATGAAGCAAGTCCATTGTATCTCATAATAAAACATGCCAAACAATACGAATGTAGGGAGCAAGCAAGAAAATTAACACTGTAGAATGGTTTATGTTATCGTTGCTCAAATACTACTTCGCTACAATCATCTCTGGCAGTCAACTTTTTTGGAGAGCTTAAACTGCATAAACAAAGACATGGTCAAACTAAGTATTAATTAGTGTGCCTAGTGGTCTTATAAAATATACAGTACAAGGACTGTAACTACTAAGTAACCATTGAAATTTGATCTTCAGTATTTATACTGAATACAAAATTATTATTATTATTATTATTATTATTATTATTATTAATTATATTTAGTTATGTAGAGAGCAATCTGTTTTTTTATATACTGTATACAAAAATTCTTACATTCTTACGAATAACTCCACAAGGGCCGTGACAAGGGTTCGAACGTACATCCGAGAGGATCCTAGACGCGCCTTAATTGACTAGGCTACGACATGGTAAAAGAATTGCATTACACACAGAAATCACAATAGCATGATGCATCAAATGAACAAATCCACAAGGGCCGTGATGAGGGTTCGAACCTAAGATTTGTTCATTTGATACATCACGCTATTGTGATTTCTGTATGTCTTACATTCTTGTTAAGCCACTAGCACACTAGTGGTACGCGAACAAGGGGACACAGGTGGAAACTGAGTACCCACATGAGCCACAGGGACGTTAGAAAGAACTTTTTTAGTGTCAGAGTAGTTAACTGATGGAATGCATTAGGCAGTGATGTGGTGGAGGCTGACTCCATGCAGTTTCAAATGTAGATATGATAGAGCCCAGTAGGCTCAGGAATCTGTACACCAGTTGATTGACAATTGAGAGGCAGGACCAAAGAGCCAAAGCTCAACCCCGCAAGCACAAATAGGTGAGTAAATAGGTGAGTAAATAGGTGAGTACATAGCATTTCAGGAAGATTCTTAATCCTAGCTTTTCCCAAAATACGACCCGCCAAATCATTTAACACCCAGGTACCCATTCATTGCTGGGTGAACAGAGGCTACAGTGAAGGATTGGCACCCAGTCAATCCTCCCCGATACAAACCCAGGCCAAAGTGCTTGTGAAGCGCCGGGTGAGTGAGTTACCACTGCGCCATGGCGACTGCTAATCTAAATTAACATTGATAGAACTATTTCACCACTTTATTGTTAATGATAAGATACATGATTTTTGTAGAATGTATCTAAATTACACCTCAAGTAGATATATTAGAATACAGAATGTAAAGAATTGAGGACTATGTAAATCACAGCACACACACTCACACACTACACTACAGTACATGTAAATTGCAGTACTGTACTTCTATTACTCTCCAATATATGATGCTTAAATACCATACAAAGCACTTTCTAAATACAGTAACTCTACTACAATAGGCAATATTACAACAGTTCTGTTACCATCAATGTTGTTGTAATCTTATCATATGTAAAGTGTTAGTACTGTATACTGAAATACAATAACAACCAATATCATACAACACCCACTGCAGTCTAACACCATTTAGGAATGTCAAAATCCTTTTGCACTACCGCTCATGGGATGAGCATCAGGCCACAAACTAACTCCCGTTGGTGGCAACAATAAAATTCAAACAGTAATTAACATACAATATAGTCAACCTAGCGAAGCCATCAAGAGGCAAAGATATACAGTAGTTTAAAACAGGACTAGAAATACTCCTCAGACAGAACTAATGGAACTTCCCCTGCCATTGACGTGTTGTTCTGGTTATGGCCACTATAAGCTGTGGCCAACATACACATATATATATATATATATATATATATATAAATGTAAAATACAGTACCTGTAAATAATTCAATGCAAGTTACACGTGCCCCTGTTTTTATACTTTTCAGAGCACATGTTGTATATCAGCATAATAAATTATGTTTATTATTAATGTATGGTACAGTTTTATACCAGGTCCCAGTACTTACCTTCCATAATTAACATCAGAATGTTTAAATTTGCTTATATCTATACTATATACATTTTGATTGATGCACACTGATATTAGTCATTGGATACTTATTGTACTTATCCCGAGACGAATGAAAAATTATCCAATAAAAGCAAAGTGGAAGAAATACAATACACGTACCTGTTCTTATGACACAAAAGGGGCACAGTGCCATGAATATCAGTGCAATTTTAAAGTATATGAATTATGCATACACTATCGCCAAATATGACATTTGTTCATTATATTTCAAATGGTTAATGATATAGACCATCTTATTTGCAATTTTGTGCAAATTCCTTCAAAAATATATGCATTATACATCTTTCTACATTTGAAGTAAAGCCATTATTAGTGTTGCTATCATCTACAGTACTTTTGTACAATTACCAACCACTACAGATATATAAGAGAAGAAAAATATCACACAGTGATAAGCCTTTACCGAAGACAACGTTATACTCTGGATTAGCTTTCAGTGAGGGCTACATCATGCTGCTCCACTCCAAACCAGTTTCATAACTGCCGGAACAGTACTAAACATCTTTGGTTCTGTTGTATGGTGTCATAACTCCAAATTACAAATGCCTCTGTGCACAATTTTTTTTTTTGTAATTCTTCCAAGATGTGATGTGATGCAAACTTGTTGTAGACGACGAGTGACAATAACGTGGCTGAAAGTATGAAAACTAAACTACACACCAAAAGATGAGGAGACGACGACGTTTTGGTCCGTCCTGGACCATTATCACAACCGACTTGATAACGGTCCAGGATGGAACGAAACGTCGTCGTCTTCTCATCTTCTGTTGTCTGGTTTAGTCTTCGTATATGTACTTGTTAACTTGTTATGATGTATGAGAGACATGCTAGTGTTAGGTGATAGTGAGAAGTTTCTCTTATGTCGTATAGTTTTTGTCACGCCTTGGCTGCTGTGTGCAGTTGTTACTTCAGGTGTACGTGGTGATTGTGTGTGATTGCCATCAGCGCTGTGTGTAGTTGCTATTATTGCTGTATGTGGTGGTTGTGTGTGGTTGCTATTATTGCTGTATGTGGTGGTTGTGTGTGGTTGCCATTATTGCTGTATGTGGTGGTTGTGTTTGGTTGCCATTATTGCTGTATGTGGTGGTTGTGTTTGGTTGCCATTATTGCTGTATGTGGTGGTTGTGTTTGGTTGCCATTATTGCTGTATGTGGTGGTTGTGTGTGGTTGCCATTATTGCTGTATGTGGTGGTTGTGTGTGGTTGCCATTATTGCTGTATGTGGTGGTTGTGTGTGGTTGCCATTATTGCTGTATGTGGTGGTTGTGTTTGGTTGCCATTATTGCTGTATATGGTTGTTGTATGTGGGGTTGTTGTATGTGGTTGTCATTGTTGCTTTATATGGTTGTTGTATGTGGTTATCTTGAGATGATTTCGGGGCTTAGCGTCTCCGTGGCCCGGTCCTTGACCAGACCTCCCTTTTCTTACACACCCCTAGGAAGCAGCCCGTAGCAGCTGTCTAATTCCCAGGTACCTGTTTACTGCTAGGCAACAGGGGCATCAGGGTGAAAGAAACATTTGTCTCCGCCTCCACCGGGGATCGAACCCGGAGACTCAGGACTAGGAATCCCAAGCGCTGTCCATCCAGCTGTCAGGCGTGGTTGCCATTGTTGCTGTATATGGTGGTTGTATGTGGTTGCCATTGTTGCTGTATATGGTGGTTGTATGTGGTTGCCATTGTTGCTGTATATGGTGGTTGTATGTGGTTGCCATTGTTGCTGTATATGGTGGTTGTGTGTGGTTACCATTGTTGCTGTATGTGGTGGTTGTGTGTGGTTACCATTGTTGCTGTATATGGTGGTTGTGTGTGGTTACCATTGTTGCTGTATATGGTGGTTGTGTGTGGTTACCATTGTTGCTGTATATGGTGGTTGTGTGTGGTTACCATTGTTGCTGTATGTGGTGGTTGTATGTGGTTACCATTGTTGCTGTATATGGTGGTTGTGTGTGGTTACCATTGTTGCTGTATATGGTGGTTGTGTGTGGTTACCATTGTTGCTGTATATGGTGGTTGTGTGTGGTTACCATTGTTGCTGTATATGGTGGTTGTATGTGGTTACCATTGTTGCTGTATATGGTTACCATTGTTGCTGTATGTGGTGGTTGTGTGTGGTTACCATTGTTGCTGTATATGGTGGTTGTGTGTGGTTACCATTGTTGCTGTATATGGTGGTTGTATGTGGTTGCCATTGTTGCTGTATATGGTGGTTGTGTGTGGTTACCATTGTTGCTGTATATGGTGGTTGTATGTGGTTACCATTGTTGCTGTATATGGTGGTTGTATGTGGTTACCATTGTTGCTGTATATGGTTACCATTGTTGCTGTATGTGGTGGTTGTGTGTGGTTACCATTGTTGCTGTATATGGTGGTTGTATGTGGTTGCCATTGTTGCTGTATATGGTGGTTGTATGTGGTTGCCATTGTTGCTGTATATGGTGGTTGTATGTGGTTGCCATTGTTGCTGTATATGGTGGTTGTGTGTGGTTACCATTGTTGCTGTATATGGTGGTTGTATGTGGTTACCATTGTTGCTGTATATGGTGGTTGTGTGTGGTTACCATTGTTGCTGTATATGGTGGTTGTGTGTGGTTGCCATTGTTGCTGTATATGGTGGTTGTATGTGGTTACCATTGTTGCTGTATATGGTGGTTGTATGTGGTTGCCATTGTTGCTGTATATGGTGGTTGTATGTGGTTGCCATTGTTGCTGTATGTGGTGGTTGTATGTGGTTGCCATTGTTGCTGTATATGGTGGTTGTATGTGGTTACCATTGTTGCTGTATATGGTGGTTGTATGTGGTTGCCATTGTTGCTGTATATGGTGGTTGTATGTGGTTACCATTGTTGCTGTATATGGTGGTTGTATGTGGTTGCCATTGTTGCTGTATATGGTGGTTGTATGTGGTTGCCATTGTTTTTTTTTCTTAAACAATGCTGTTTGTTGACCAACTTGTACAATTGCTATTTCTGCCATGTTTTCCCCTATTTTTTATTCCTTTTTCAACACAATTTATACTTTAATCCCAATTACTATTAAGTTTTAGTCTAAGCATTTTTTTCCCCCCCCCCACACCTTGCCCAAAACGCTATGCGTATTAGTGGCTTTAGGTATTGTATGTACTAGCTCTATAACTCCAACATTATGTTTGTAACTCATCAACTATGTACAGTATGTACTTTTCCTGAATAAAAAAATAAATTTAATTTAATTAATTAATTTAATTTAATTTAATTTAATTTAATTTAATTTAATGTGGTTGCCATGATTCTCGAGAAGTGAATCAACCTAGAAAACTGTACATCTTCAGCATAACTTCTTAACATTTATTTATATTTATGTATTAATAAGTCACATATCTCTTATTATTATTATGCATTGCCCCTCAAATGTATTACTGTATCTACAACAAACCATACATTTTAATTTTAATGATTAGCAGCATTATATAAATACTGTAAATAAATATATATACCTTCATTTTGGTCTGGTTGCGATAGATGGGGACAGGAAACCTGGCAGGCTTATCCGATATGGTGGTAACCAAGGGGCCGGCCGGCCGAGCGGACAGCATGCTGGACACGTGATCCTGTGGTCCCGGGTTCGATCCCGGGTGCCGGCGAGAAACGATGGGCAGAGTTTCTTTCCCCCTATGCCCCTGTTACCTAGCAGTAAAATAGGTACCTGGGAGTTAGTCAGCTGTCACGGGCTGCTTCCTGGGGGTGGAGGCCTGGACGAGGACCGGGCCGCGGGGACACTAAAACCCCAAAATCAACTTGAGATAACAACTCAGGATAACCAAGTTACCTGTTGGCAGGATTATCTGCTCGTCTGTTTCAGTGTATGCCTGCTCACATGCCCACTTAGTAAACATTTCAAACACAGTAAGAGCTCAGTAATCTGAATTCCAGTAACATGGATTTTTGAGTAATCTGAATAAATCTGATTTTGAGTTTTTTACTGCTCAACTCAAAAATTTGGGTTACTGAGAATTCTTGTGGACAAAAACCTGAACAAATTAAAATTATAATTTTTTGGACTTTCCAGGAAAAAATTCAGCTAACTCACATGGAGGGATGGGGCCCGTATTTATTACTAAACAGAATAGTAATTTGGATTATAAAGTATAGACAGTACAGTACTGTACTACATGTACGATTGTGGGATTCCATCTCGAACTCATGCCCACAAGTTCTGTATGCCGTGAGAGAGATGCCTGTAAGGTAACTCAATTTGATTTTGTTGTCATGAAGAAAATCAGGTTATAAACTCTTTGGCTTTGGTGCATCTTTCAATTGACTTTATAATCTCCGTCACGAGCAAAATGTTGTCGACAGTAAAGGCTTACTCTTGTGTGGTGTTTTTCTTGACTTTTTTTTTTTGGCAGCCCTTACCTGCTACAGTACACCCAGCTTTAAAACCCAGCTTTACAGTATGTACACTCAGCTTTACAGTATGTACACCCAGCTTTACAGTATGTACACCCAGCTTTACAGTATGTACACCCAGCTTTACAGTATGTACACACACACACACACACACACACACACACACACACACACACACACACACACACACACACACACACACACACACACACACACACACACACACACACAGCATATAGTACAGTACATAAATCCTATCAAGGAAGTGTCCCACCAACTTTCCTAGGCAATGGAACCGACTGTTTTGCTTGGAAACACTGCATTTATGACCTCAAATCACAACCATTTATTAAACATCATATTTCATACGCATCAAAACATTTCATATTTCCTTGGATTAGTCACCATACGAGAGAGGGGGGGGGGGTTTAACCACAAGAGTGGCTGGATATGTTAATTCCCGTACTACAATATTCCCAAAGCTTATAACTTAATGTTAAATCCCTTTGTGGCAAACAACCCATCCTTGTTATGTTTTGTCCAGCTTGGCAATTTAAATAAAAAGCACGGTGCTTGCCTGTTTACTAATTTGTGGTGCTGGAGGCTTTTCTCGAATCGCTGACAACTTTGACCGAGGCTGAGCACTTCCCGCTGGTTTCATAAAATTGAACAGAATCATTAAATATGTGGGTGTGTCAAATTGGGAATGGTAAGTTCTCATAAAATATTCAATAATATTCTTCCGAGTACTCAATATTTTAAGAGCATGATGGGTATAAGGCACAGAAATGAGAATGCTTATATAACTGACATTGTTGGTACCTGTATGTGAATCATGAAAAACAGAAGTTAAATACACAAAGGCACAGGTTTAGATGAAGAATTGTATGACTAAATACAATAAAAACAATGGAATAAATATAGTTACTAAGTTTGTGCTATATGGCCCTACAAAGTGGCATTGTCTTGAATGCCTGGAAAAGTAGAGCCAAACGAAAAAGGAAATACAGAGAACTACAGTAGATTATTGCATAAAGCAGGGATAAATATTCCAAGTGGAAGAGGTACAGAGCCATTCCTGTAGTTTCCAGCATGTTATGAGTTTAGTGTTTTGGATGACAGTAACTTCAAAGCATAAGAGAAAATAGCAGCAACTGGTACATAGTGAGTGACGGTGTGGAGTAGACACTCGGATAAAACAGTTAATGAAGACGTGTGAGAAAGACTGCCATGTGCGCACAGACCTTGAGAGAGCCCTGTGATTAAAGACATCTTGAAAAGATCGTGGAACGTGCTTAACAGGTAGGGAGTTGGTAGACTATTGTTAAATGCTGTGAAGGGGTTTAGTGAGAAGAGGAGCACATAATAGTATATGGGGCACCGAGTGAAATTGTTATAATGGAATAACATGTGTATGAGTTGATGGGGTTCCCCCCAAGTGACCTTTTTATCAAGAAAATAACACTTGTAAAGGTTGATGGGGTACCGAGTGACAATGAGAGATGTGTAAGAGTTGAAGGAGCAGATGGCCTGGTTTCACATAAATTTGTGTGTGCCAAGTGTGATGTTTCTAGTCTTCAAGATTAGTGGTCTTGAAAAAACCAGCGTTGACTGTAATGAATCGCCATTTTCCGGGTGAGACCTGGAGGCTTCCCGGACCTATCCAGGCTGATATGTACCTACGGGGGACCACAAGCCAGAACCTGGCCCCCTCAGAGAGGCACAAGCAGCAATGGCCTATAGAAACCCCCGTGTGGTTGGAAGCATTCTATGTCTGCCATCGACCGGGTCTGGCACCCAGAAAGGTAGGCGTCTCAAAACAAACCTTTATTTGGGTGAAAACATTGCTACCGAAAGCCGAACGAGTGGACAGAACTCCCCAAGTGAAAACTAGCAAATAGCATGACGTCATCACGTTGCCGCACCACCGTCTGTGCAACCTTCCCCCTGAGAGGGGAAAGGGGGGAGCCACAGACTTCTGCACCGGCGATCCAACTGGTGCAGAGGCCAAGACGTGCAGAGAACATCGAAGAGCCTCAACCTTGGCCTGCAGAAGCCAAGACGTGCAGAGAACATCGAAGAGCCGCAACCTTGGCCTGCAGAGGCCAAGACGTGCAGAGAACATCGAAGAGCCGCAACCGAACACAATACATGATGCACCCCCGGCCCAACCAACCAAGCATCAACAACCCAAGGACCCCTCCAAAAAATAGCAGACCCAAACATCACCAGAAAAGAAGGAGACTGCTGCAAACGAACAAACCTACCACAAGGACCAAATGAGCAGAAAAAACTCAGGGCCACGGTGGCCCCAAGCCCCAAGGGCAGTACTTACAGGACACCTAGGGAAGGAAACCCTAGGCGCATGCAGCCCGAGTATCGTAGAATATTACTCCTGGCTCATACACCACCTGTAGGGACAGGCCACAAGGCACAGTACAGTAACTGAAAACAAAACTGGAGCCAGAGGCACCCGACCAGCCAGTATCACATCAGCCAGGAACTGGAGAATGGATCACCAGCACGGAGGTCTGGGACTGCCCCTTCCCCCTCCCCAGGAGGGGGGAGGGGGTTGCACAGACGGCAGTGCGGCGATATGACGACATCATGCTAGTTGCTAGTTTTCATTTGGAGAGATTCTGTCATCTCGTTCGGCTTTCGGGGGCAGTGTTTTCACCAGAATAGGGGTTTGTTTTGGGGCGCCTACCTTTCTGGGTGCAAGACCCAGCCGATAGCAGACATAGAATAATAATAATAATTCCAACCACAAGGGGGGGTTTCTATAGGCCATTACTCTTCATGCCTCTCTGAGGGGGCCAGGTTCTGGCTTGTGGTCCCTGGTAGGCAAGAACTCCATGCACTTTGATGCCAGAAAACTAACAGTAACATATCAGCTTGGATAGCTCTGGGGAGCCGACGGGGCTTCCCCCAGAAAATAAATAAAACTGTGCTCTGAATATAAACAATATAACATCCTTTGTAACTTTTTTTTAAATAAAAATTAACATTATTACTACTACCTGTATTATTATTATTTTTATTATTATTATTATTATTATTATAAAGGGACTAAATTGTGAAATGGCCTATACAGTACTTACATTGAACTAAAATATTGTACAGTACAGTAGTAATTTTTTATCAACTTAAAAGAGAAACAGAAAACAAGTGTGATCTGTTACATTTCGTCACTTCTCGTTTTGTTTGATCTTGTTTTCATCATTTGAAAACATTTTTCGAGTGACGTGTCTGCCACTCTACACAGCACACCTACCCAAGCTCTTGTTATTTTGCTAAAATTTTATAGATGAGAAAAATCATAAATCTCTTAATCAAATTTGCAGATGACACTAAGATCTCCGATAAAGTTTGAAGCAAAAAATATATTGAGCTCTTACAAGGTGATCTACATTAACTCCGAAGATTATCAGAGCACTGGCAGATACTTTTCAATATTGAGAAGTGCAAACAAGACCCTACATATAGGGTGTAACTACACATATCAACAACATGACTCATCATCATTGTGTCGGGGGAGAGACTGACAAAGAAAAGTATTTAGAAGTTATGATCCACAAGACATTACAAGTCACTTAGCAAGTAGCAGCTGTAGGAAAAAAAAGACAACCTTATAAATAATCAAATGAACTCTTAGACTTCAAGGAACAAAGTGGCTATTCAGCTGTACAAATGATCTGGACTACTGTATCCAAGCATGGAGACCCCCCACCACCTTCAGCAGAACATACCTACTTTGGAAAAGCTCCACCATACAATGACTAAAGTCATCCAAGAACGAAGTTGATTCTCGTAGCATAAAGAGTTATGGGCAACAGGACTAACACTACTTCGAACCATACATGACATGGTTGATCTCGTGGAGACCTTTAAAATAATAATAATAATTCATTGTGTCGGGGGACAGACAGCCAGAGTGTATTCATACATGTTAGGCTTATATCAAGGTCCCCAACCCCCCAAGGTCGAATTACTAACTCCGCCAAGGATGCAACCCCACAATAAGCTGACTTAACTATTGAGTACCTACTAGGTGAACAGGCACATTAGGTGATTAAAAATGCACCCAACCATTTCTGTCCCACCCAGGATTTGAGCCCGGAATTCTCAATCGAGAGTCGAGCAGTACATTGTATGTAGTAAAATGTAGTACAGTACTGAACAAATTAGAAGATATTAACCCAGACCACTTCTTTTGAAAGGTCAAATGTACCCCACACAAAGGGCAACAGTTTTCACCTCAACTAGTCACAATTTAGGATAGAAAACAGATGTTGCTTTATCTCCCATAGGGTAATAACCCAATGGAATTGCCTTCCCGCTGAAGTCGTAAATGCAAAGACAGTATGTACTCGAGTTCAAAACTCAACTGGAAAAAATCCTCAAGAATAGGGAATTAAGAGGATTTAAACCCTTTAAAAAGCTACTGGCTTCCTGTCACCACTATGATTACTAGCGATGGTGGCCCTCTGGTACATTCAAGATTAGGTAAAATTTTCCCTTTAATAAACCAATATTTATCTAAAAAATCAAATAAAAATAATGTACTGCCTATAGTATTAAAATTCACTGTAAATACCCAATTCTTTATAAGAGAAAGTATTACCCAAGGGCTTGGATAAAACACCATGTATTGAGCTTGTATTCATTCAATATATGTATGCATATGGCTATGAGAGATGACAGCATTACACAAGGGTGTGAACTTAGTGCAAGAGAGCAATAAATGGAGCATATCAAGTTTAATGAAGGAAATTATACCACTTCTTTCAACAGAGAATGAAACTCAGGATATACAGTATGTATACTAACTGAAAGTTTTGTTGATATATGCAAGAAGCCCAGCATGGAATGTAAATGTAACAGATCACATTAAAGGTGTTCTGCAGTACAGTGGGCTACTCAGTTGACTTGGTTGAATTGTTTCAGGTTTAATTCCCAGACAACGCAAGACATTTGGACACGGTTTGTTAAGGGCCATTTGATGTTAAGGGCCATTTGAGTGTTGTTGGTTAAATCTTGTGAAAATGCAGTACTGTGGTTCACCTGAGGGGGGGAGGGGGAGCCTCAATAAGCCTGCCTAACCAGACTGTGCTCTTGATTTGCCACAACATACAAAATAAGGGGTATTGAATTGCATTAACACAAGCCATCCACCTAACCTAGCCAACCTATGTATGGAAAAGTGAGCATTTGTGAGCTGCTACTTTTTGTAGTATATTACCCCTTATTTTGTACACTGGGGACCATAAGAGCACAGTTGGGTTCATTCTCGGCTCACAATCGGGAATTCAAGATTTGAATCCCGAGTGTAACAAATGGTTGAGCACATTTCCTATCACTTAATTAATGTGCCTGTTCACCTAGCAGTAAATAGGTACCCCAGGAGTTAGTCAGCTTGATGTGGGGTTGCATCCTGGGAATAGTCAATTGTTTTATCTCTATATAAGCTTAACACATGTATATATGTTCAACATACTCCCAACAAGTATAAGAAATATTGCCAGAACAACCATGGACATCTTCAAGAGAAAACTAGATAGTTTTCTCCAAGGAGTGCCAGACCAATCGGGCTGTGGTGGATCTGTGGGCTTGCGGGCCGCTCCAAGCGACAGCCTGTTGGACCAAACTCTCAAGTCAGGCCTGGCCTCGGGCCGGGCTTAGGGAGAAGAAGAATTCCCAGAACCCCATCAAGCAGGTATCAAGCAGGTATATACACTGAGTGTCTGTCCCCCTGACACTTGATTTTTTTGGCTCCATTCTGCAGCATGGATAAGTGGCCCTTATTACATTTATTTTTTCATGGTTATTCTTGCCTAAGGAAGTATGTAACTGACAAGAGTTCATAAATTAGGCTTTGAGTGTGTTGTTGATGAAATGTTCCTCTCTCTGAAGGCTACCTATTTGCTCCCATCCCATCATGTTTTGTCCCTCCTTTCCATGTCCTGTCTGAGTCAAGTAAACTGTGAGGTGGGCAGCTTCTTGCTAATCTGCTGCCAATGCAGGTGTTGACAATGCAGGTGTTGACATCTGGTGATAGTCTGGAGGAGTGGTCACATAAACTGACTAGCAATTAACAAAGCCATACTTTATCATCTAATTGAAGAAACTGCTGAGAGGAGGTTATTAAGTGTACATTAAAGAATCTTCTGAGGATATCTTGGGCTGAATAAAGGATTTCAGTGTCTCCTTTCTTCTAATAATGGATTGATTGAGAGATCGCACTACTCCAAAAGTCACTATCAATCTAGCCCTGACTGTTGTTTAGTCATGTCTTTAGTGAGAACAGGACATTGTCTAAGAAACCAACCAAACTTTTCTTCTTCAATCAAAACCATTCTCTTCGTCAATAAAGTTTCTGTTTTAATTAAACTAAAGACACTTAAAGGACAAAAGCGTGTTGCTGTAATTGTACAGATCATCCACATAATACAATACAAATTCTTCTCCTAGTTTTTCTCTTTCTTATATAATAATAATAATAATAATAATAATTTTTATTTAGGCAAAGGTACATACATAAGATCATTCTTATATAATAATAATAATAATAATAATAATTTTTATTTAGGCAAAGGTACATACATACATTTTACAAAGTTTGTTGGCTTTATAGATAGGAGCTAGTACATACAATGCCTAAAGCCACTATTACGCAAAGCGTTTCGGGCAGTATATTTGTATATTAAGAAAAAGCATTTCTGATAGCATTAAAACGCAAAGAAAATACACGGCCCAAATATGGGCCCTACAACTGAGAATACAGAATGAAAGTTGAGAAGGCCTTTCTAAAATGTAAAACAAATTACTGTACACTCTTGGGATATACAGTAAATGTTTCACACCTAATTTGTGAAATATCTCGTCCTTTATCTACATAATACATGTACAAGACATTACTTTTTTATGAAGCCCCTGTTTTGGCAATTGAAAGTCATATTTTAAATCTATACTTTCAAATCATGATAAATCTAAAAATGACATCTAAAAATGACTTCCAAAAATGAAATTTTTTATTTCGTAAGAAAAATTTGTGTGCAATATAAAAAACAAAAACAATTTATTTAACATACCTTTTCCTTTTTTGCCAACCATCAAAGACGTTGCTCGTCGAAGTTCTTTATTTTCTTTCTTCATATCTCCTGGGGTGAGATTTGGTGGCAATGTGGAATGTTTTTTCTTCTTTCCAGACAATGTAGTATCTTCAGGTGTAGAAATGGCTTCTGCCAAATCCTCAATGCTTCTAAAGCGCCCAGAACCATCACGGGTTAGTGGTATAACAGACGGACTGAGGGACGGAAGGCGAGCATAGTCTTGAGGCGAGGGTAGAGCTGACTCACGCAGGGATGATCTCCACGGCTCTCTAATAATATCCCCATGAATACGAGTGGAAGATCTTGAGGTGGAAGTGAGTTTAGTTGTGGTGGCACGTGTGGTGGAACTGGAAGAAGATGGAGTTGGTGTTCTACTTCCACTTCGAACAGAATCGGTAATTCTAGATAGCAATCGGCCTGAACGACTTCCTCGAGATCCAATGCTACCTTGGTCCTCAGTAATTACAGCTAATGTGTCTGGTCGAGGTCTAGGCTCAAGGTTTTTTAAGTTTTCTAAAAATTCCCGATCTGTCAATGGGTTATCATTGTCTTGAATACTATAGTGACTAGCTAGGGAACCATTTATAGCACTGCTAACTTCACTTCCACTTTCATGTTGTTCATTTTGCCCATAAAGATCATCAATGTGTGTAACCTTATCCCCTGAGAGCTGATGAGAATGGTTTGATGCAACTTCAATCATTTCATCTTTTTCCGAGACGGCATTGTGTAGCCAGCTTGGATTTTTAGATGTCGAGGGTGTAGTTGGCATGGATCTCGCAGAAAGTTTGGTATGATCCTTCTGAGTTGCAGATGGAGCAATGCGTGGTGTCCAGTGCATTGACTCATCTCTGGGTGGTGGAGGAGGTGGGACTTCCAATGTTTCTTTCATTTGAATTTCCACTTCATCACCATCATCACGATTTCTTTCTACATCTTCTGATGCAATGGATGCTCGACTGCGAACTGTCTCCTTTCCTTTCCTAATATCAGATTTTCTTTTCCTAAAATTTTCTGCTTCTTTAGGTGAAGTAAGTAAGGACGGAGTACCAGAGAGTTCAGTTCGATTGTCACTACCTCCACTCTCGTCTGTTCTTGTTGTGCTGAACACAGACCCCAAGCCACTGTCTGCTCTCTCATCTGAATGAACTCCATTGGTTGTTTTTTTTGTTGGTGGTGGAGGCTTAAACTGAGGTGGGCTCTCATCTAAGCCTTCAATTAAGCCTTCCTTCAGCATGTGTCGTATCGTATCAAATCTTTCATTGGGTTTTGAGCTGTTAGATCCTGAACTATGAGAACTTTCTCTTGAACACTGTCTACTGAAATCGTTCAAATCGCCTCTGGAGTTTTCATCCTCCTTGTTCAAGCTTTCCTTGTGAGTGAAACCATTTTCTACTGCCTTAGGGACAGATTTCTTCACTTTCCCATTGACATCCTTTCTGTCCCGAAAACTACTCCCTTTCTGGCCATTAGTATTATCATTATTATTATTGCTGTTGTTATCATCATCATCATCATTATTATTATTACTATTATTATTATTTATATTATTATTATTATTATTTTCTGAACCAGGAGTAGTGGGAGAAGGTTTTGGTTTTGGTCTTCCATAAGAGGAATTTCTTGCCTGACCAGCATTCATATAATCAAATGAAGCTGTAGAACTCTCCATGGATGCCAACGACTCCTCAGACGTTTGTCTACAAGGTTTCTGACTCGCTGTACTGGGCCTCGACGGGCTAACAGTGGAATCTTCGAGAGAATCATCAGAGAAACCATTTTCGTGTTCAAATGGGGGTAAACCTTGATGGAATTCTTTTATCATATTCTGCAAAGGTGTAGAAGGCTTCTTCACTGGTGTTGAAGCCTTGGAAGATTTCCCTCCAGCTACAGGTGCATTCTGAAGGCTATCATCACTAAGAGAGTCGCGATTTGCAACCTTTTTCTTTATGGGGTCACCTTGACTATCTGTTACAACATAAAACTGGGAACCTTGAAGAATATCAGATTCATTTCCATCAGAGTCTCCATCATCATCATAGTCTGGAGTTGGGGAGGGAGGAGCAGGAATAAACATTCTTGAAGAGTCATTGAATACCCCTGAGACAATGAAACTACCTCCTGGACGACCTCCATGACCACTGCTGTTGTTGACATCCTCAACCAACGGAGTTTCATCAAACCCGCTGTCCTTCCCTGAAAATCAGAAAAACTGGCTTTTAGCATATTGGCAAAAATTACTGAACAAAAATGTTATACTGTATGTAAATCTATTGTCACTTGATATCTTATACAGTAGTTTGATTCCTGCCACTAATTGCCCCCAATCACCAATGGTTAGCTCCACAATGTAAGACTGAGAACTGGAGATGCTTTTTTCACCCACAATGGGTAATTAATCGATGGAACAATCTACCCACCGAAGCCGTAAATGCCAATATTCTGTTAACCTTTAAAGTACAGCCGGAAAAGATCATCATGGCTAAGGGGGGGGGCCTTCAACAAGCCGCTGGCTTCCTGTCCTCGTTGAGGCCACTAGTGTTAGTGGCTCTCAGGTAAACAAATAGACCACCAAGCAACAATAGCTAAGCATAATGTTCCGGCTTATGCTAATCCCTTATGACATCATGGGAGTATACAATTCATCCCTTTTCCTTAATATAATTTTGGATGACCATCCATCACAATAACCCCTTTCCCTAAACTTGTATAGCATTTGAAGTCTCGGTCTCTCGGTCTCTCTCTCTTGGTCTCTCTCTCTCGGTCTGAATGATATCCAATCATATTTCAACAATCAACATCAACACATGATAATGAACCTCTCAAACTATATGAATGCCCCAAGGCAGCATTATAAACCTCTCCTATTTCTTTTATGCTGCACATCACTAACTTGCCAATTGATATGAATATACTGTATTAGACTTGTCATTAGTCAATGCACATAGAGTTCAAAGCCTACCGGGAACTACGAGCCAGAACCTGGCCCCCCTCAGAGGCACGAGGAGCAATGGCTTATAGAAACCCTTGTGTAGCTGGAGGCATTCTATGTCTGCCATCGACTGGGTCAGGCACCCAGAAAGGTAAGCACGCCAAAACAAACCCCTATT
The DNA here is from genome assembly GCF_040958095.1 of Procambarus clarkii. Lineage (NCBI taxonomy): Eukaryota > Metazoa > Arthropoda > Malacostraca > Decapoda > Cambaridae > Procambarus > Procambarus clarkii. Next base: position 14,700,805 of record NC_091199.1, on the reverse strand, counting down.
CCAATTCAGTGGCAATTAAAATATTGCCACTGAAAGCCAACTTAGTGGACAGAACTCCCCAAATGGAAAATAAGCAAATGAGCATGACATCACCATGTCACCATGCTGTTGTCTGCAAAACCCTCCCCCCCTCCCTGGGAGGGGGAAGGGGCATCCCCAAACTCCTGTGCCGGTTATCCAAACCTCCAGTTCTGAGGCTGGATATGAAAACATATCCGGTTGGAAAACATATCCTCCCTCCGGTCGGCATTTTTTTGCCGACCGGAGGAAGGGAGGGTTGCCAGGGAGCCTCCGGGTCTTACCCAGAAAATGGTGTTTCATTATATTCATTGCTGTTTTTTTGAGGGAGCCCCATCGTCTCCCTGGAGCTACTTACCCAAAGACAAAACAAGAGGGACTTACCCGGGAGGTGGTCGACTCTCGCTCCTCAATGCGAAGTCGAGACAACTGGCTGCAAACACCGACCCAAAGCAACACAGGCCCGATGAGGCCCAGGAACATTGACAAGGTAGCGAGCGGCCAGGACCTTGTTCGACCTCCAAAAACCCAATGCCCGAATGTCAACCCAAGACATGTTACCGAAGACGGCAGCAAGCACAGCAAACATATGAATGTCATGGGCACAAGGATAGACCGCAGACTGGCTGGATCGAATTACCCTGAAGATGACCTGGGAGACCCGAGCCCTGGAACAGGGAAAAAGGGAAACCGGGTCAACCCAAAGCGCGTCCCTGGCTTCCGAGGCTGTAACGGCAGAGAGCCACAACCGGACACAACACATGATGCATCCCTGGCCTAACCAACCAAGCATCAGCAACCCAAGGACCCCTCCAGAAAGCAGCAGTCTCATTCTTTGCTAGAAAAGAAGGAGACAGCTGCAAATGAACAAACCTACCACTAGGACCAAAAGAGCAGAAACCCCTGAGCCAGAGAAGAGCATGAAGTTCCCCAACCTGACCCTAAGAGGCCAATGCCAACAAGAAAAGAGCCTTCACCAAACAATCATGAACTGAAGGGGCCACCACAAACCCTGGAGAAGAGAGAAATGAGAGCACACGGTCCAACGACCAAGACGGCTCAGGCTGTGCATGAGCAGGCCGAAGGTGAAACAACGCATGAAACAGCTTGCAGAATGGTGCAGACGTAATACCAATGCTGAACGCAAGCTGCAGAGGCTCTGCCAGCGCTGTACAATTCAAGGCGACAGTATTCAGTATGAGATGACAGTCTTGGAACAACCACGAAAGGAAGGACAAGACAACCTTAACAAAGACAGAAGTAAACCTACAAAGGGATAAGAAATAATGACACCTGGCTCCAACAGAAGCCAGACCTAAGACAGAGTGGTCATCCTAAAAAAGGGGCAAGGAATCCAGGGGCTCAAACGGGACAAGTCCAGAATAAACCTCAGATCCGCACAGTCCCGTTTCGGAAATGGAAACAGGCGGGAAACTTACCTGAAGGACAGGGTCGTATCGACTACGCCCGCCTGCCCACTCGTTGGGGATGCTAACGAGTGGGTGTGTTAATTGGATGACGATTTGCTTGTATGTATGTTTGTTTGTTTTCTTTTTTGGGGGGAGTTCTTTGGCTCTGTTAGGATATGGGTTGCAACTTTCACCAGTTGGGGTTTGTATTGTTTCACCTACCTTTCTGGGGGTATTTACTGGTCCATGGCAGACATGCCACACTTTAAATGTAGAGTGCTCATATGGCCATTGCTCCCTGTGCCTCTCTGAGGGGACCAAGTTCTGGCTTGTGGTCTCAGGTAGGAATACAGAACTCCTGTGACTGATGACACCAAATATGGCACATGTCCGTTTGGATAGCTTCAGGGAGCCAACAGGGCTCCCCACAGGAAGGCTAATGTGTATGAATACACTCTGGCTGTCAGGCAGAGGCCTGACAGCTGAGTGGACAGCACTTCAGATTCGTAGTCCTGAGCCCTTTATGTCAATAGAATCGGTTCTCAGCATACCTATTACACCTCTGCTCTTCAACAGGGCTATTTTGCACATATAGTACTGTCATGCCTCCTGGTCTCCTGAGGAGTTATTCCCAAGTGCAAATTTGTAACTAATCTCTCAAATATTTATCAAGTGTAAATTAATATGTATCTTTCCCATCTGCACACTATAAAATACAGATTTAAATATTTTAAATGCTTTAATTAATTTAGATGTGGATTCAGGTGGTAAATGATTTTTGCACATTCTCCAGCTTTAATTAAATGTGGCTGTTAGTGTGCACCAATATTCCACCCTAGACATCACTATTGCCTTAAAAATATCATCTTAGGTCTGGTATTTTTTTTTTTTTTTTTTTTTTGAGATATATACAAGAGTTGTTACATTCTTGTACAGCCACTAGTACGCGTAGCGTTTCGGGCAGGTCCCTGGAATACGATCCCCTGCCGCGAAGAATCGTTTTTTCATCCAAGTACACATTTTACTGTTGCGTTAAACAGAGGCTACAGTTCAGGAATTGCGCCCAGTAAATCCTCCCCGGCCATGATACGAACCCATGACATAGCGCTCACGGAACGCCAGGTGATTGTCTTACCACTACACCACGGAGACTAATATATTAACCAAGGAGGTCTCCCCTAGATATGAAGTATGCAAATGTCACACGTCTCTTCTCGAGTTGTCCTCGAACTGGTTTGAGGATGTGGAGGCACTTGGGGCCGGTCATGGGTCGGGTGCGTTGGTCTTGGCGGTGTGTGCGTCATCTGCTCTTTTTGAAGCTGTTTGTGCCGATCCTGTGGGATTGCGGTGTCGCTGTTTTTTGCTTCCTGTCTCACGTATCAGCAGGCGGTGCTTGCTTCCTCTGTGGAATCCACTTGGGCCCTGACTCTTAGGTTGCCTTCACCTTTTCGTCCCATGTTGTTTGCAGAGTCTGCAGTGGTGCAGTATCTGCAGGTGGCTTCTTCCAGTTGATGTCCCATGTCGGACTTGTTGGTTCTCCGGGAAGGGGGGGGGGGGGTGTCTTCCCGGAAGGGTCGAGCCTGGGCTTGGGGGTTCCTCCCATCATGGTAGGCAGTTGGTGCCAGTTTCGGAGCCAGCGCAGCCTTTGGAACTGTCTTCATCTGGTAGGCATGCTGATCGCTCTGTGCGGAGGTCTGGTTTTCATAAGGGGCATCGGCCCTTTCGAGACTAGCCTATAGAAATCCTTGTGTGGTTGGCAGAATTCTTTGTCTGCCATCAACCACGTAGTAGGGCGATGGGGTGGAGGCATGCTCTGTTTGCTCGTACCTGGTCCCATGATTTGTGGGCCTTTCGGGTCGTTTCATGCAGCCTGCGGTGGCATTGGGTAGCCATTCCTCCTTCAGGAGGTTCGGGGTTGGCGAGACAAACCTCATCTCCTGCGCTCTGTCGGATCATCTTAAAGTGGGTTCGCTTGGGAGTGGTCAAAATGACCTCATCCCTCCGGTGGGGTCCTGCCTGTTTCCAGTTCCAATGCTATTGGTCTTTGCAATCCCACTTCTTTCTGAAGATAAATGACAGCCATCCTTTGGACCTTGTCCAGTGGGGTAGCTATTTGCTTGTGTATTGTTCTTTGCTTTTCATTTTTGCTCACAAATGCGTTTGCCAACCTTTATGTGAACTTTACCTAAATTTACCTGAGGGCCACTAATATTAGTGGCCTCATCGAGGACAGGAAGGTTTATCAAAGGTCCCCATTTGCCCTGATCTTTTTTATCTGTACTGTATTTTAAAACCAAAGAGCTTTTTCATTTACAACTTTAGCAGGAAGGCAGTTCCACAGGTTTACAACCCTATGGGTGAAAAATCATTTGTTTTCTGTCTAACACTGGGGCTTGTTGAGCTTGAATCTGTTGTTCGTCGTTCATGTTACATCTGATCTTTTGAAGAAAGTGTCGGGATCTACATCATCCAAATTGTTTAGTATTTTGAAGGTTTCTAAGAGATCCATCCTGTCATGCCTGGTCTGCAGTGTTGTTAGCCCAGTGGCCCTCAACTGGGTGAGGTGGCCCTCAATGACGACTAAGCTCCGGTATGATTTTTGTTGCCCGATGTTACACCTTCTGAGCAACTATGTCTTTCTGAAGGTGAGGTCTCCATGCCTGGATGCAATAATCCAGGTGGGGGCACACCAGAGACTTATACAATTGAACAACTACTTTCTTTTCCTTGAAGCTTTATTATTCCCCATTTTTTTTTTACTGCTGCTCCCACTTATTGTGCAACTTTTCATGAATAATGGATTCTGATTCCAAGGTACTTTTCTTCATCTATCTGCTGTAATGTAGTGCTGTCAATTTAGTAATTGTGACGTGGATTGTTATGTCCCACATGTAAGGTCTTGCATTTATCGACTTTAAAGAGCATTTGCCAGTCATCTGACCATTTATGGAGTTTATGCAGATCTCTGTGTAAGGTCTCAATATCACTTTCACTTCCCACTTTACCATAGATCTTAGTGTCATCTGCAAATTTGATGATGTGATTTGTAATATTCTGAAACTTATTTTAATCCGTGCTATGCACTATGTGTGTTTAGGGTAACCCTTCCCTAGTTGCTCATTTAGCATTGCCCCTGCACTGAGTTAATTCTCTGGTGTGTTTAGGATTTCGCTTTGGGTTCTTAGGAGTTCTACTCCCCAAGCCCGGCCTGAGGCCAGGCACGACTTGTGATAAATTGATCCAACAGGCTTTTGCTTTGAGCGGCCCACAGGCCCACATATCCACTACAGCCTGGTTGGTCCGGCACTTCTTGCAAGAACCTGTCAAAGTGCCTCTTGAATACATCCACCTTTGATCCAGCAACATTTCTAATGCTTGCTGGGAGGGTGTTGAACAGCTGTGGACCTCTGATGTTCAGACAGTGTTCTCTGATTGTGCCTATGTCACCTCTACTCTTCACTGAATGTACTATGAATTTCCTTCCATGTCTTTCATTCCAGTATGTTGTTATTCTACTGTGCAAATTTGGGACCTGGCCTTCAAGTATCTTCCATGTATATATTATTTGATACCTTTCTCGTCTCCTTTCCAGAGAGTACATTTTAAGAGCTTTGAGACAGTCCCAATAATTTAGATGTTTTATCGTTTCTATGAGTGCCGTATATGTTCTCTGTATTCCCTCTAATTCAGTGATCTCACCCGCTCGGAAGACGGGACAACACCTATGACTTAAATAGTATTAGCATTGCTATGGGGTCCCTGGATTTGAACGTTCTCATAATCCATCCTATCATTTTCCTGGCCGCCGCTATATTTGCTCGGTTATGTTCACTAAATGTCAGGTCGTCAGACATCATAATTCCGAGATCTTTTACATATTGCTTTCCTTCTATGAGTAGGTCTGATTGTGTCTTGTACCCTGTGTTTTGTTTAAGTTCTGTGGTTCCACCATACCTAAGTACTGTACCTGAAACTTATCACCATTAAACATCATGTTATTTTCAATTGCCCAATCGAAGACTTTATTAATATCTGTCTGCAGTTTTTCGGTGTCTTCTACAGAGGAAATTTTCATACTGATTTTTTTACCATCTGCAAAGGATGACATGAGGCTGTGACTAGTTTTTTTGTCTATATCAGAGATAAGAATGAGAGATAGCAGTGGTGCAAGGACTGTGCCCTGGGGTACAGAGTTTTCACTGCACTTGGGCTTTATCTTACTTGACTGATCATCACTCTGCATTCTGCTCAACAAAGTTAAAAACCCAATGCTCCACTTTACCCGATATTCCTATTGATTGCATTTTGTGGGCTATCACTCCATGGTCGCATTTGTGGAATGCCTTTGCCAAAATCTGTGTATGCAACATCTGCATTTTGCTTCTCTTCTAAGGCTTCTGTGATTTTGTCCTAGTGGTCGAGTTGTGACAGACAGGATTTTCCCTCTTCAAATCCAGGTTATGTCCTAGGTTATGAAGTTCATTATTTTCTATAAAACTAGAAATTTGATTCCTAATCACTCTTTCAAAAACTTTATTCTGTGTAATGTTAGTGCAACTGGTCTATAATTTTTTGCCAAAGCTTACTACCTCCCTTGTGTAGAGAAGCTATATCTGCTGATTTAAGTGCTGCTGGTATCTCCCCTGTATCCCGGCTCTTTTTCCATATTTACACCGAGCGCTCGTGCTACTCGTACTTTACATTTCTTTATGAATATTGTATTCCATGAGTCAGGACCAGGGGCTGAGTGCATGGGCATGTTGCCAATTTCTCTCTCAGAGTCTTCTGGGTTCATGTTAATATCTGTTATATTATCTGCAGCTTGGATGTCATTCATAAAGAAACTGTCTGGATCTTTAATACCAGGCTGTCTGCCTGGTTGTCCTGCTTGGTTACTCGCCTTCAAGCTCTGGTAACTTTCCCTGTGGAGTTCTCCCTGTTCAAAAGAGAACTCAACAAGCACCTTCAAAGGATACCTGATCAACCAGGGTGTGCCTCATTCATCAGGCTGAGAGCAGCTGCATCGAACAGCCAGGTTGATGAAGCCATCAACCGGTGACATTGATCCTCGAAATCTTCAATAGGTAGTTAACAGGTAGATGGATCTGTAATGTGGCTCATGTTAGATCAACCCGCCAAGCCTGCACTTGCTACATGCAAATGTAAGAGTTCATTCACATTGCTACATGTCACCAGTCATTTTTCTGCCTCAGATTGCCACCTGTTTGTTGGGCATTACCCAACAAACCAGAGGTTTAGTTTCACTATACAGTACAGTACAGTACAGTACAGTACAGTATTTCAATTTTAGCTTCAGCCTCCATTTTTTGTTTTCTTTGTTTTTGTAGTGGCATGGGTCAACAGGCAGCATGTTGCTACTTTGATCTTTTGAACTTTGAACTTTTATGTTCATTTGCACATTTGGCTTTGCAACTTCTTGTCTGGCTGGTTGCCTCCCAGTTGGTCCTTGTTTTTCGGGACCTAGTCTTAGAGCAGCCAGTGTTAATTTCCATGCTCTTTTTGCTTCTTTGTCCATGTTGCATTCACTGCAACCCCTCTTGTCCCCTAACTCCCTGTTTGCTCTGGGCTTTATGATTTTTGTGGTTTTCAGTCTTGGTTGCTCTTCACATAGGTGGCCTGCTCTGGGAAGTGGCCATTTCCCTTCGACTTTGAGGCAGTTGAGTCGTTACTTCCTGCCAAGTATCCGTTGCCTTTTGTTTCTGTAGAAATTTTTGGTTCAGATCCCTTTAGTTTGGTGGTAACACCCTCTATCTTAGCATCCAATGCAGAGTTTGACTCTGCTTCAGGGTGTCCATGTTGGGGTGGGTCTTTGGTTGTCCTTCAGCCCTCCTGGTCTCTGCAGCCCCCTCGTGTTCAGTTTTATTCTGTTCTGGAGACAGGATCTTGATTGGTTCTTGTAGTGATCAGGTCAGCCCCTTCTTTCTGAGGACCTGATTTTTTCCAGTCCCTCTGTTGGATTTGGTGGCCCTGTGAGGCATTCCATCCTTTTCCAAGTTTCTGCACTTCCTTACTCATCCTGTGCTTGCCCATTTTTTATTCAAGTTCATGCAAAATTATCGCGGTCTTTTCTGGGCTAGTGTCCCTGGTCCTCTCAAGTCAAGTTTTGGCTCATTCCTGCTCCCTTGTGGTTCTGGAATGGGACAAGGATTTTCAGCTTCCATTTTGCATTTTTGTATTATTCCCTCAGGTTGGCACTGGACTTCTTGACTGTTTTCTGGCTGGCTTGGACGTTGTGGCCTGGCTGATTCCTTTGTGATCTAGGCCAACCTCAATAACTGGCTCGTTTGGGCCCTCAGCCAGTCTGTACATCTGCGAGCTTACCCAGGTTCCTGGTTCTTACCCAGTTGCCAGGTTGAGTTTCTGGTGGCCTGGTGGAGGTTCCCATTTGTTCCAACTTCAGTTGGGGCCTAGCTGGGACTGGTTTGTTTTTCCCAGCCGGTTTCTCCTGCTCTGCCTCTGGCAACGCTGCGCCCTCTGTTGAAGCATTTCCTGTTGGTCTGGCTCTGATTGGCTCACTGGTTGTGAAGGTACTGTACCTCCTCCTTCCCTGTGGGGGTGGGTCTGTGGGTTGGGTTTGGCTCTGGCCACTGTCCTGGTTCTCTGGTTCCACCAATTTCCCTGCTACTGAGGCTGTTGACAATGAAGGGCTGTCTGCCCTTCATTGGGTTGTGTTTCATCGGCTTCCTCTTTAGACTTTTCAGGTTTGATTCTGTCCCACCCTCCTCCTCCTCTGTCTTTGGGTTGTTCCCAGATGCCTCTACTAGAGGTTGAAATTTTGTGCCCTGCACTCGTCTCACCTCCCATGGTTGTTGATCGGGTTCACAAATTTGGGCTCTATGCCAGGGATGTAGATTGCTGCTTTGTGGCAGGCCCTTTGAAGGGTTCATTTTCTTCCTGGATTCATTCTCCAGTTCCATTCTGATGGCTCACTGTGGTTCTTTCGCTGTGTTGTGGGGAGCCTACCTTGAGGTGCTTCCGGGGCATAGCGTCCCCGCGGCCCGGTCGTCGACCAGGCCTCCTGGTTGCTGGACTGATCAACCAGGCTGTTGGACGCGGCTGCTCGCAGCCTGACGTATGAGTCACAGCCTGGTTGATCAGGTATCCTTTGGAGGTGCTTATCCAGTTCTCTCTTGAACACTGTGAGGGGATTGCCAGTTATGCCCCTTATGTGTAGCGGAAGCGTGTTGAACAGTCTCGGGCCTCTGATGTTGATAGAGTTCTCTCTCGAGAACTCTCGAGAAGACGAGCCACTTTGGATTTTACCCTCTTTGGGGCTGGTGTGAAAAATATCTACAGAATTATCTTAATAAATATCCTCATTGAGTTTCCCAAAGCAGGCTTCCCCTTATAGGCACCACTGGACACTCCCCTGATGAGTCCCAGCCTGTAATCTACAGTATTAACACTGGATAAAGAGAGTTATTGACCTAAATTTAATAGTAGAGTATTAGTTACAATTTAGTAAAGGTACTTTAGTTTAGTGCTATGGCATTTATTAAAATCAACAAACATATTAGTAAATTACTTATTAAACTAAATTAATTACATTTCTCCCAAACAACCCGCATGGGCAGATGGGAGAGCCACCATTATCTCGCTTATCAAGAAGCTTCAACACGCTGGTTGCTACACCCTATGTGCCACAGAGTGTTTTCTAATTTTATCAGAACTGTTAGCTTTAGTTCTTTTTAGAATTAAACAGTGATTTTCTAGAGACTAAACAAACCCATTAAGAAGTGCCACAATGCACCATACATTAGACAGTGCTGTAAATTGCCCTCGCTGAGCCATGTGTTCCCAGCTGAACAACAACAAAATATTGTGCTCACTTGTGACTAATGAGCATAACATTGGCCAAAGATGTTGACCAAAGCACCTCGGAACCTATTGACAAGTCTTATTGTGGGACGGTTTGGTTATACTGTATTGAAATTTACATAATTTCATTTGCCTACGTCAATAACTATTATTCCCCAGGTTTTCGGTTACACTGTGGGGGTTTTACCCCAAATCGAATGAGTAAAATAATATTTAATAATATTTAATTGTTGCGATAGCAAATTCAATTGCAATTATTTAGATTTTCATCTCAATAAATAATATTATTTACCAGAAATAGTCCCGATTATTAACATTTTTCACAATTTATGGATTGGACAGCGTGCAGAGATGTGAACTAGTGTTTCACTGTAATAATTCAATTGCTTCATTATAAGTATGGAACTCCTGGGCAGATATCCAAGGACAGTGCCTTGATACTGCAACGGTCACTTTCTTCCCAATAACTGAACTGCATGAAGGAATCTACACTAGCAATACCAGCTGTGTTAAACTTTTCTTTATAGTAGATTTCTTCAGTAATATTTGTAGCTTCTTTTTTTCTTTTTTTTAATGATAGAGTAATTTGTTTTTACTTTACAGTAGTTTTTAGATGTTTTAATTTATCAAATCAAATGTTTATTCAGGTAAAAGTACATACATAGAGGATTAGTTACAAACAATGTTGGATTTATAGATAGAGCTAGTACATACAATACCTAAAGCCACTAGTATGCATAGCGTTTCGGGCAATATGAGGTCGGGAGCAAACCACTTAGACTAAAACTTAATAGTAATTGAGCTTAAAGTATAAATTGCATTGAAAGGAAAAAAAATATATAAAAAAAGGGGGGGGGAACATGGTAGAAAATAGCCAATATACAAGTTGGTCAACAAACAGCATTGTTTAAAAATAGTAAGACACGGGTTGACATTTAGGGGTAAGATAGGTTACCTGGAGTTAATTAGGTAGTACTTAGTTTTCATCTTAAACTGATTGAGAGAGGTACAGCCTTTGACATGATTGGGAAGGTCATTCCACATTCTGGGTCCCTTGATTTGTAGAGTATTTCTAGTTTGATTAAGTCGTACTCTTGGAATATCAAATAGGTATTGTTTCTGGTGTGGTGCCCATGGGTTCTGTTACAACCTTCTAAGAAGCTTTTAAGGTCAGGATTGACATGACAATTCAGAGTTTTAAATATATAGGGTACACATGAGAAGATGTGCAGTGACTTATTCATATCTAGCATATTCAGAGATTTGAGCAAGGGTACCGAGTGCTGTCTGGGGCCAGAGTTAGATATTGTTCTAACAGAAGCTTTGTGTTGGGTAAATGACGTAAATGATTTTGGGTAGTAGAACCCCAAGCACAAATACCATAGTTGAGATAAGGATAGATGAGAGAGTAATAGAGCGTCACCAGGGCAGGGCGAGGTACATAATGTCTGATCTTAGAAAGAATGCCAACAGTTTTAGACACTTTTTTGCTACATTTAGAATGTGTCCCTGGAAATTCAACTTGTTATCGATGAGGACACCAAGGAATTTACCATCAACTTTAAACAATATACAAATCAGTAGTAAAGTTGATGGTAAATTCCTTGGTGTTCTCATCGATAACAAGCAGAATTCGCAGGGACACATTCTAATTGTAGCAAAAAGAGTTTCTAAAACTGTTGGCATTCTTTCTAAGATCAGATATTATGTACCTCGCCCAACCCTGGTGACACTCTATTACTCTCTCATCTATCCTTATCTCATCTATGGTATTTGTGCTTGGGGTTCCACTACCCAAAATCATTTACGTCATTTACCCAACACAAAGCTTCTGTTAGAACAATATCTAACTCTGGCCCCAGACAGCACTCGGTACCCTTACTCAAATCTCTGAATATGCTAGATATGAATAAGTCACTGCACATCTTCTCATGTGTACCCTATATATTTAAAACTCTGAATTGTCATGTCAATCCTGACCTTAAAAGCTTCTTAGAAGGTTGTAACAGAACCCATGGGCACCACACCAGAAACAATACCTATTTGATATTCCAAGAGTACGACTTAATCAAACTAGAAATACTCTACAAATCAAGGGACCCAGAATGTGGAATGACCTTCCCAATCATGTCAAAGGCTGTACCTCTCTCAATCAGTTTACTAAGAAAACTTAGTACTACCTAATTAACTCCATCCCTGGAAACACAAACCGAAACTGTCTCTATTTTCCGCTTGTTACAACTTGTAAAGTTGTTACATCTTGGCTTAACGTGTTTGACATATTAGAACGTTGTTACAACTTGCTATATTGGTTGTTATAACTGGTTAGGTGGTGTTAAAACTTGTTCGAACATTGTACCAACGTCGTAGTTTCGGTATGTGTTTGGCAGGATGAAACCTATCTTACCCCTAAATGTCAACCCATGTCTTACTATTTTTAAACAATGCTGTTTGTTGACCAACTTGTATATTGGCTATTTTTTTACCATGTTCTCCCCTTTTTTAGCTTTTATTTTTTTTTCTTTCAATGCAATTATACTTTAGGCTCAATTACTATTAAGTTTTAGTCCAAGTGTTTTTTCCCCACCTCACCTTGCCCGAAACGCTATGCGTACTAGTGGCTTTAAGTATCGTATGTACTATCTCTTATCTATAAATCCAACATTATATTTGTAACTAATCCTCTATGTATGTACTTTTACCAGAATAAACATTTGATTGGATTTGATTTGATTTGATGTATTTATGTAAAATGCAATTAGAAGGTAGAAATCGGTACTATTGAATTTAGACAAACTAGAAAAGTTTTTGTATTGACGTTGCAAAGAAAACTCAACCTAACCTAAACTAACCTTCCTAGGCCTAATACACACTATCTGAGACCTAATATAGTACATATATGTGCTATACTAGGCCTAGGAATATTTAAGCTTGTTTTTTGCTTTATTTTTTTTGGATTCTGTAAAGTGAATACTGTAGTACCAAATTCTACTATCTAATTGGGCTCATAGTTACAAAAAGTTCTTTCTAAACAAGGGAATGGGTTGACTGATTACACCATAATATAACTTTACCATACTTATCTCCACATGCATTGATGCAATTCGATCTTTATCTACTAGTTAGAAGATATTTCATACAGTACTGTACAGAGTAGTGAACTTGTCTGTTATCCTTGCCTAAAATATGTATTTGATATGGTTTCCCACAGTCTGGAACAGGAAGACTTAAGGAGACTCACTGAGGGGGGCCCCTATGGCCAATTACTATCCTTCCCCCAGGATGCAACCCATAACAGTTGCCTAGCTTTTTGCCACCTATTTAGTAGCAGATGAACAGAAGAGTCAGGAAAGCCTCAGGAGTCAAACCCGGGACCTTTCAGCCATGACCCCACTGCACTACATGATTTTCCCACATTGTATATACTGTACTGTATATATATATATACCTCAATATCCAATGATAATTTGCATTTAAACCTGGTGGATCACACAAAACATGTGGATAATTCTCTAACTTCGACATTCAGATTACCTATTAGTCACACAGGTCCCAAGCACCTCACTAGCCTCTTGTCCAAATTAATTCCTGAAAATACGGTTTAAATTCTAATGTTGCCATACGGTGCATCTGCAATCGTAAGCGGCCCCTTCACAGTTGCAAACAAGAATTTAATATTTACATCTTAAATCATGTGGGAAGTCATTCTGACATAGCATGCCATATATATTATTTATTACCAAAAATAATCCATCATCTCCATCCCCAATTTTTCACCCATCCTGCTCTTAAAAAATTCCTACCTAAAAATTCATTCCTATCCACAGAAGGAATAGAGGGGCGGATATGATCACAATGTCCAAGGCACTAAGGGACATTAATGTCCGTAATGTCATATACACGTCATACACATGTCATATACATAAACAGGCGAGGAGTCACAATAACGTGGCTAAAGTAAGTTGACCAGACCACACACTAGAAGGTGAAGGGACGACGACGTTTCGGTCCGTCCTGGACCATTCTCAAGTCCATTGTGAAGTCACAATCGACTTGAGAATGGTCCAGGACGGACCGAAACGTCGTCGTCCCTTCACCTTCTAGTGTGTGGTCTGGTCATTAAATACATATATATAATGTCATATCTAATCTCAATTAGATACAGAGCTAGACCTTCACTCCTCCCTCAACCAATGACAGGTAAGTATAAACATGCTCCCGTTTCTTCTTTATAACCCAGTCATTAGTAACCGAGACACCTAAAGGCATCAGCTCACCTGAAGAGAAGTGAGGCATGGATATGGAGGTCTTCGGGGGTCCCCTGGGGCTCGCGTCTCTGACAGCTTCCCCGACCCTGAACTCCGAGGGTGGCTCTCTGAAGGGCAGGTTATTGGTCCGATAGCTAGATTGCATTCTATTGAGAGGACGTCGTTCTTCAGTCGGCGAAGAAAGGCCGGAGCTGTCAGAGTGTCCTATTGAGGTGAGGCGTCGATTACTGCATCTCTGTCGAGGTCAAAAATGCTTTAGCTTGGATAGAAACATTGATGCTCTGGGGGAATATTATTAATAATACGCCATAATGCTGCACAAGATTAATGACGTACAGTATGAGGAATATTTGAGTAATAATAATAATAATAGTTTATTGTGTTGGGGTACAGGCAGCCTGTGTATATATACATGTTTGACTTAAATCGAAGTCCCCCCTCCCTCCCACAAGGTCAAACTACTGACCTTCTCCAGGATGGAACCCCACAACAATTTAAGCAAGTCCCAGCTGTGTCTGGGTACAAGTTTTAGTGACAGGATGAACAACCCAGTGGGTTTTCTTCCTATTGGGGAGTGTTATACATGCTGCTATGGTGGTATGTCCACTCACAGGATGAGTAGCGCTGCCCAATAAACTCCCCCCTCTGGGAAAAATTAAACTCAAAATTTAAAGTAGATTTACCCGAGAGAGCTACTGACACCAGTGGCCTCAACGAGGACAGGAAGCCGGCGGCTTGTCGTAAGCTGACTTAACTCTTGGATATCTATTTACTGCTACGTGAACAGATGCATTAGGTGAGAGGATACTCACCCAACTCTTTCTGTCCTGCCTGGGATTCGAACCCGGAATTCCGAATTGTAAGTCGAGAACGAACACAGCTGTACTATTGAACCCTGAAACGCTGCATCTTAGTGGGTTTTGGCATAGTACATGTCTTACCTAGGAATCCTCCTCTGTTCTTGTATCTAAGGTATGTACTTTTCTCTAAATAAATTATTACTTTGATAAAAATAAAGAAATAAAGAAAAAACTTAAACTAATTTAGTATCCCCTGACTATCAGTTTTCTATGAAAGAACCTAATTGGTCATAAAAAACGAGTAACTGCAACAAGGATAAACTTAAAAATATTCGGTTTACGTCGCGAGACTGCTCAGTGCTAATATACTAGTAATGCTTCAGTCCACAAATGATGCTACAATACACACTGTAACAACTTTTGTTCATGGATAGTAACAGTTATTTACAGTCTATGCCTGCTGCTGTGCCATGCCATAGCTTGAGCAACCTCATCCCTTTGTGCGTATTTATATCTCAAAAAACGTGTTTGACTTTCAGCTTCCCCCCTCTTCCTTGTGAGAGGAATAAAGAGGGGGGGAAGAAAGAGGGGGGGAAGAAAGAGGGGGGGAAGAAAGAGGGGGGAAGAAAGAGGGGGGGAAGAAAGAGGGGGGGAAGAAAGAGGGGGGGGGAAGAAAGAGGGGGGGGGGGAAGAAAGAGGGGGGGGGGGGAAGAAAGAGGGGGGGAAGAAAGAGGGGGGGAAGAAAGAGGGGGGGAAGAAAGAGGGGGGAAGAAAGAGGGGGGAAGAAAGAGGGGGGAAGAAAGAGGGGGGGAAGAAAGAGGGGGGGAAGAAAGAGGGGGGGAAGAAAGAGGGGGGAAGAAAGAGGGGGGGAAGAAAGAGGGGGGGAAGAAAGAGGGGGGGAAGAAAGAGGGGGGAAGAAAGAGGGGGGGAAGAAAGAGGGGGGAAGAAAGAGGGGGGGAAGAAAGAGGGGGGGGAAGAAAGAGGGGGGGAAGAAAGAGGGGGGGAAGAAAGAGGGGGGGGGAAGAAAGAGGGGGGGAAGAAAGAGGGGGGAAGAAAGAGGGGGGGAAGAAAGAGGGGGGAAAGAAAGAGGGGGGAAAGAAAGAGGGGGGAAGAAAGAGGGGGGGAAGAAAGAGAGGGGGAAGAAAGAGAGGGGGAAGAAAGAGAGGGGGAAGAAAGAGGGGGGAGAGAAAGAGGGGGGAGAGAAAGGGGGGGAACAGGGGGAAGAAAGAGGGGGTCTTTCCTACTTTGGACCTTCTAAAAAAGTGGTCTGTATCAATAATATGCCGGGAACAGATTGGTCACAGTGAGGCAGAACCAACTCACCTGTAAAGTGAATTGGCTTCTCCAGCTTCTTCATCTTGACGACTGAAGAAGCTGGAGAAGGCTTGGCTAAGCTTCCTCTGACACTTGCACACACTCCTCCCAGTGCCATCGCTCACAAAAGCAAAGCTTGTGGGGAATAATATAGTCATTTTTTTTATACTTTGGAGGAGTATAGAACCACCCCCCTTCTTGCTGGCTTACTCACCACCCCCCTTCTTGCTGGCTTACTCACCACCCCCCTTCTTGCTGGCTTACTCACCACCACCCTTCTTGCTGGCTTACTCACCACCCCCCTTCTTGCTGGCTTACTCACCACCCACTTTCTTGCTGGCTTACTCACCACCCCCCTTCTTGCTGGCTTACTCACCACCCCCCTTCTTGCTGGCTTACTCACCACCAACCCTCCTGCTGGCGTACTCACCACCAACCCTTCTGCCGGCGTACTCACCACCAACCCTCCTGCTGGCTCACTCACCACCACCCTTCCTGCTGGCTCACCACCACCCCTCCTGCTGGCTCACTCACCACCACCCCTCCTGCTGGCTTACTCACCACCACCCCTCCTGCTGGCGTACTCACCACCACCCCTCCTGCTGGCGTACTCACCACCACCCCTCCTGCTGGCGTACTCACCACCACCACTCCTGCTGGCTTACTCACCACCACCACTCCTGCTGGCTTACTCACCACCACTCCTGCTGGCTTACTCACCACCACCACTCCTGCTGGCTTACTCACCGCGGGAGGCTGGAGGTGTACTAGGGAGGTGTCTTGGGCGCCGCGCTCCGTATCACCTCCGCTGCTGCTACTGCGACTTGGGTTCCTGTGGGGACAGACGGGAAGATCAGTCAATCCGTACACCAGAGTAACACGACCTTACACCAAACATTAGCACACACAACCCGTCCTCTTAAAAATAACGTCACTTTTGGCCCGTATGCGCGCTATGGCCAAATTTGGACGTAATTTGAAATGAAATCGACTCACAAAGGTGACGTACTGTCCCGTATCTCATATGAGATGAAGAAACAAGTAGTGTATTGTGAGGACTAATAATAAACAGAAGCTCCCCTATGACTTTGTAATATCCCCATTGGCCAAACTATCATGTATTAGCGATAAGACCTACCATTAATGTATGATGACTTACTGTAAATATATAGCTCTTGTAATAGCACTTTCTCTGTAACTAGCTGACATTGTAACTATAAGGTGTGAAGGATAGATGAAATTGTTTATGTAATAATCTAAGATGAGGTCTGATAAAGACCTTTTGTGCCCTCTGTAATGCTTTTTGCGCTACCGCTCACAGGATGAGTATGGGGTGCACAATAAACTAGCCGCCTTCGACGGCAACAATCAAAATCAGAGGAAGAAGCTGTTACCCAAGCAGCAGGTTCCCCCCTCTCCACGGCACTAAAAGTCTCCAATGGAAAGGCAAACGCCAATACGATTGGTTCCAGCGCCGTCGCAGGAACTGTCAGAACAATGCTGAAGTGCCCAAGGAAGAACACTACTACTGCATACCCGCCAAACACACACCGAAACTACGACGTTGGTACAACGTTCGAACAAGTTTTAACACCTCCTAACCAGTTATAACAACCAATATAGCAAGTTGTAACAACGTTCAAATACGTCATAAACACGTTAAGCCAAGATGTAACAACTTTATTACAAGTTGTAACAAGCGGAAAATAGAGACAGTTTCGGTTTGTGTTTCCACAACAGTTTGTGTGTAACCCCGAGTCTGTCGTCCACACAGTCATGTTAATGAACAGTCCTATTTTTTGTTTTTGAGATATATACAAGAGTTGTTACATTCTTGTACAGCCACTAGTACGCGTAGCGTTTCGGGCAGGTCCCTGGAATACGATCCCCGCCGCGAAGAATCGTTGTTACAACCAAGTACACATTTTACTGTTGTGTTAAACAGAGGCTACAGTTAAGGATTTGCGCCCAGTAAATCCTCCCCGGCCAGGATACGAACCAGTGACTAAGCGCTCGCGGAACGCCAGGTGAGTGTCTTACCACTACACCACGGAGATTTTCTGCTTGAAACAATTAATAATGTTTCTTGTAATTTCTTGGTAATGTCTTCTCCCAGACATAAGAACATAGGATAAAAACCCCACATTTGTGTATTTGTGAAATTTATGTAAGGAATTTACACCAAGTGTTTAGCACTCTCTTGAGTGTTTTGTCAAGGTCTGAGTGTGTGGTGAGGACCAGACTTACATCTCAACGTCTAGTCCCGTTACAGCCGTTTAATCTAAGCAGTTCCCGCGGCGTTAGCCAAATCTCCCCAGTTTGCTAACTGTAGGTAGTAACTAAGCGATTGTAACCTATCCACCGCTGCCCACTGGATGGGGGGCGGTGTGCAGGACAAACATATTAATAGGAAATGTATATGTTTATCTCTCAGACTGTTTGGTAATATGTTTATTGTTTGTGATGTGTGTCTATGTATGTATTAACACGATGTACTGAACGGGGTGAGAATAGCTTGAGCTACCTCATCCCTTTGTGTGTATTTTACCTCAATAAACTTATTTCAATTTCAATTTCAAAACATATTAATTGTGACACTAGCTCTCCACATATGTCAGTTGCTTAATTTAGAAACTGTACTTGTGGTCGATCTCAAGCCCATTGTTGATGTGACGATGTGTACTGAACGTTGTAACTAGCTCATCAAGATTGTAACTTGCTTAGCTAAATGAATTGTGGGGTTCAGTCCCTGAGCCCATTATGTGCCTCTGTAACCCTTTCCACTACCGCCACAAGATGGGTATGGGGTGCATAATAAATTAACTAAACTAAGAAAGTGGTAAGACACTCGCCTCGCGTTTCAGCCGGGGTTCGTATCCTGGCTGGGAAGGATTTACTGGACGTCAATCCATAAGTCTGTACAGGACCCCAGGGGCTACCACCTGATGCTCCTGTTCACCTAGCAGCGAAATAGGTACCCTAGAGTGAAACAACTGCTGCGCCCTGCATCCTGGGGAGGGTCAGAAGTTGATCTATGGGGGGGGGGGGGGCTCGATAAGTAAGTACAGACATCCTGTCCCGGGTAAAGGAAAATGGAGGTCACCTCCACTAAGGTCACCTACTGACCTCTCCCAGGATGCAGCCCACAACAGTTGTCTCACTCCCGGGTACTTATTTCACTGCTGGGTGAACAGAGCCATCTGGTGAAAGGAAATTTGTGCTCTGTCTCCCGTGGCTGTGCTCTCACAGCAATCAAACCTGGGACCCTCGATTATGAGACGGCTGCCGGTATTTGAGTAATACAATAGTATACCCCCGTCTTCAGACAGGTTTTCTTTGGAAATGTTCGTGATGCCATATTCAAAGAAAACGGTTTATTATTATTTACAAGGGGAACTATTTTGTTTCAAATTGTGTACTAATTTGACCAAAAGTTTCGTATTCTAAAGGCAACGGGAAGCAAGCCAGGTGGTGAAACGGGTGTGTTACAGCTGTGGGATTTGTATAGAACCTATTGCGCGGACGCAGTATGTTGTTGTTGTTGTTGTTTTAGATTCAGCTACTCAGAACGAAGTGTCCATGTAGCACGGGCTATGGTGAACCCGTAAGTTCGCAATATTCTAACACCTGTTTTACACCAACACTATATAGGACGCAATATTGTTGTAGTTTAAGATTCAGCTACTGGGAACTAAAAATTCCAAGTAGCACGGGCTATGGTGACCCCTTGATGGACTTACCTGGCATAGGAGCGGTGCTGTGGGACGCAATGATTGATGAAGATTAAGCCACCCAAAAGGTGGCACGGGCATGAATAGCTCGTAAGTGGTGGCCCTTTTGAGCCATCACCAGTATCAATAGATGATACTGGAGATCTGTGGAGGCGCGACTGCACCCAGCGTGACGGGAGATGCCTCCCGGACCAAATGGTGACCAGATGGTCGGGACGCAATATTCAAACACCTGTTTTATACCAACACTGGTCAGATGTTGCGGGATCAAACATTGCTCCAATACTTCAAACACCTGCTTTCGGACCTGGCGCTTTAAAACGAGTGTGTGGAACCAGCTGCGGTTCACTCCATATCAGACGCCTCTCTTAAATAATACCTGTGGGGATCTACCACCCTTAATTACCTCCGACCCCTAATTACGCAACAAAAATCAGTAATTAGGACAATAAGAAATTCCAGTCCCAGACACCACTCTGCTCCCTCACTGAAATCTTTGAACGTGTTAAATATCAAGTCTCTGCTCGTACTCTCAAGCGTTCTCTGTATCTATGTAACTCTGAGCGACACTGCCAATCCTGCCCTTAAGCGCTCCCTAGAAGGATGTAATCGAACTCGCGTTCACCACATGAAAAGACACTATCAGGTAAAAGCGCCAAGCCTCCATAGCTATATATTCCTTGGAACGGGTTAGGGGTAAGGATTTGGGATGGGACCGTGGAAAGGAATAGTGCCCAACCACTTGGACGGTCGGGGACTGCATGAAGCGAGACTGTCGCTCTACCGTCCAGCCAAAGTGGTTGGGCAAACCATGAAAAACAAATATATATTTTTATGTTTATTTATGTATACAAGAGTTGTTACATTCTTGTACAGCCACTAGGACGAGTAGCGTTTCGGGCAAGTCCTTAATCCCATGTTCCCCGGAATACGACCCGCCAAGTTGTTTAACCACTAACCATTTTACTGTTGGGTGAACAGAGGCTACAGTTAAGGATTGGCGCCCAGTCAATCCTCCCCAGCCAGGATACGAACCCAGGACAAAGCGTTCCCGAAACGCCAGGTGAGTATCTTACCACTACGCTACGCTACCGTGTCCCCCGTGGGACTAGTATTAACTTTGACTTTGACTTTCCACACATGCTATGTTCTGTTTAATTAAGGTTTTTTATTATTATATTCTTTATTGATTTATATATAAATACATGCATATATACATGTATATATATTTAAATATATACACCATTTTTGTTGTTTCTGTATTCAATTATTGGGGGGAGGGATTTCTGGTCAGTATTTCATCTGGGAATTATGTACTGTGGGGCGGGGTTATCATCTAGTGAATCGCGGCTCTTGGGCCACCAGCTGTGGGAGCGGGGCGTCTCATCTTGGGCCACCAGCTGTGGGAGCGGGGCGTCTCATCTTGGGCCACCAGCTGTGGGAGCGGGGCGTCTCATCTTGGGCCACCAGCTGTGGGAGTGGGGCGTCTCATCTTGGGCCACCAGCTGTGGGAGCGGGGCGTCTCATCTTGGGCCACCAGCTGTGGGAGCGGGGCGTCTCATCTTGGGCCACCAACTGTGGGAGCGGGGCGTCTCATCTTGGGCCACCAGCTGTGGGAGCGGGGCGTCTCATCTTGGGCCACCAGCTGTGGGAGCGGGACGTCTCATCTTGGGCCACCAACTGTGGGAGCGGGGCGTCTCATCTTGGGCCACCAACTGTGGGAGCGGGGCGTCTCATCTTGGGCCACCAACTGTGGGAGCGGGGCGTCTCATCTTGGGCCACCAACTGTGGGAGCGGGACGTCTCATCTTGGGCCACCAACTGTGGGAGCGGGGCGTCTCATCTTGGGCCACCAGCTGTGGGAGCGGGGCGTCTCATCTTGGGCCACCAGCTGTGGGAGCGGGGCGTCTCATCTTGGGCCACCAGCTGTGGGAGCGGGACGTCTCATCTTGGGCCACCAACTGTGGGAGCGGGGCGTCTCATCTTGGGCCACCAACTGTGGGAGCGGGACGTCTCATCTTGGGCCACCAACTGTGGGAGCGGGGCGTCTCATCTTGGGCCACCAGCTGTGGGAGCGGGGCGTCTCATCTTGGGCCACCAGCTGTGGGAGCGGGGCGTCTCATCTTGGGCCACCAACTGTGGGAGCGGGACGTCTCATCTTGGGCCACCAACTGTGGGAGCGGGGCGTCTCATCTTGGGCCACCAGCTGTGGGAGCGGGGCGTCTCATCTTGGGCCACCAGCTGTGGGAGCGGGGCGTCTCATCTTGGGCCACCAACTGTGGGAGCGGGACGTCTCATCTTGGGCCACCAGCTGTGGGAGCGGGGCGTCTCATCTTGGGCCACCAGCTGTGGGAGCGGGGCGTCTCATCTTGGGCCACCAGCTGTGGGAGCGGGGCGTCTCATCTTGGGCCACCAGCTGTGGGAGTGGGACGTCTCATCTTGGAGCAATCTTTCTAACATTGGGTTCTCTAACATTTCGATGGTGTTCCACACCCTGATGGCTTGGTGCTGCAGTCTGATGTTTAGTGGCTTTATGTTCAGAAGTTCATGGAGCTCCTGGATTGTCTGATCATATGATGGACGGTGTTTTGCTGCTCTCCTTAGCGCCTTATTTTGCACTGCTTGCAGTTTCTGCATGTTAGTTTTCTTTATGGTGTGTAGTGGTACTGGGGGATACTCTAGATGCGGCCGAACTAGAGCCTTATAAAGGTGGATCTGAATGTTAGTACTGAGGCTTCGGAATCTTCTCAGTTTTCCTAATGCTGCTTTGGCTTTATTTAGTCGGTCCCTTACATGAGTTTGTATCCCTGTTCTATTGATCATAAGTCCCAGTATTCTGCCTACCTCCGCATATTGGATCGGATGGTTATCAAGGATGATGGGGTCCGGGTTTCTTTTTGCAATGTGTATTATCTGAAACTTTTATTTGTGCTAATTTTCCATGGCTTCTCAAAGTAGTTTATGAATTCAATTGTTGCCTTGGTCTTGTTGGCTAGTGGCGGCTTTGATGGTCCCGGTTGGCAAATTATTTGGGTGACATCGTCAGTGTATGTACTCACCTAGTTGTACTCACCTAGTTGTGCTTGCGGGGGTTGAGCTCTGGCTCTTTGGTCCCGCCTCTCAACCGTCAATCAACAGGTGTACAGGTTCCTGAGCCTGTGATGTATTCGCCATGTTGGGGTTGGGGTAGGTCAGCTGTATATATGTTGAATAGAGTGGGAGAGAGGCAGCATACCTGCTTGATGGGGTTCTGGGAGTTCTTCTACTCCCCAAGCCCGGCCCGAGGCCAGGCTTGACTTGTGAGAGTTTGGTCCACCAGGCTGTTGCTTGGAGCGGCCCGCAGGCCCACATACCCACCACAGCCCGGCTGATCCGGAACTTCTCTTAGTAAACAGTCCAGTTTTCTCTTGAAGATGTCCACGGTTGTTCCGGCAATATTTCTTATAGTCGCTGGGAGGACGTTGAACAACCGCGGACCTCTGATGTTTATACAGTGTTCTCTGATTGTGCCTATGGCACCTCTGCTCTTCACTGGTTCTATTCTGCATTTTCTTCCATATCGTTCACTCCAGTACGTTGTTATTTTACTGTGTAGATTTGGGACCTGGCCCTCCAGTATCTTCCATGTGTATATTATTTGGCATCCTTGTGGTACTCCACTTTTCAGTTCTATTACGTCACCCAAGTAGCTGCCGATATTAAGCCTAGCAGTTCTGTTGTCAATAAAGCTGCAGAGAGTAGTAGTAAATCTCTCAGGAAGTCCTAGCTCAGATATCTTATATTTTAGGCCTGTGTGCCACACTTTGTCGAAGGCTTTTGAAACGTCTCTAAGCACTATATTACACTGATCTTTTTTCGACACTGCGTTGGCTATATGCTGGTAGATCAGGGGTATAGCTGTATGGGCCCCTCTGCGGTTTCTAAACCCATGCTGCCTGGTGTTATACTTCTCTTCCTCTTCCATGTACCCTTCTCCGGGATTGGACATAGCGACATAATCCCACACGGCGTCTGCTTCAGCGCCCATATCGGCACAAACCATATTCCAGCAACACGAAATTTGCATATTCAGACGTCTTGAAGAGATCAGATCCTTCGGCTGAAAAATCCCTTCTGCCCCACCTCTCACGTACACCCCCTTCCCCCTCCCACGTACATCCCCTTCCTGACAACTGCATCTCGCTTATTCCTTTTCCACTTCCCCCCCCTCCTCTTTCTCCTATCCCCTCATTCACTCATCTGTCCCATTCCTCCGTCCCGTTTAGTATATCCCCCTTCCCCCTTATTCCCCTTCCTTCTCTATCCTCCCCCAATACAACCCTCCCCCTACCTCTACATCTCTCATCCCTATTCCTACCCACACCCCATCACCCCGTTCTTCTCATTCCTACCCCTCCCCATACATTCTTCTCCACCCTTCACACCCCCTACCCAATAACCCCCTCCCCCCGGAACCTTCCCCTCCCCCCGGAACCTTCCCCTCCCCCCGGAACCTTCCCCTCCCCCCGGAACCTTCCCCTCCCCCCGGAACCTTCCCCTCCCCGCGTATGCCGGCTCCTGCGCGTCCCAGGAGCTGTCTACCCTCGGCTTAGCGGGGAAATCCTTGCGTGAGCCGCGAGATGTTTCCCGCCTCGCTGACGGCTGACTGTTGCTGGCGTCCTCTGACGTGTTCTCGCGCCGCCTTGTCTGACATGCTCTCTGGTCTGTTGGTACTCCTGTTGTGGTTGTTGGTACTCCTGTTGTGGTTGTTGGTACTCCTCTGTTGTGGTTGGTGGTACTCCTGTTGTGGTTGTTGGTACTCCTGTTGTGGTTGTTGGTACTCCTCTGTTGTGGTTGGTGGTACTCCTGTTGTGGTTGGTGGTACTCCTGTTGTGGTTGTTGGTACTCCTCTGTTGTGGTTGGTGGTACTCCTGTTGTGGTTGGTGGTACTCCTGTTGTGGTTGGTGGTACTCCTCTCTTGTGGTTGTTGGTACTCCTCTCTTGTGGTTGTTGGTACTCCTCTCTTGTGGTTGTTGGTACTCCTGTTGTAGTTGGTGGTACTCCTGTTGTGGTTGGTGGTACTCCTGTTGTGGTTGGTGGTACTCCTCTCTTGTGGTTGTTGGTAATCAGGTTTGTTGTGTTGGCAATCCTCTGTAGTGCTGGTACTCTCGTGTATGCCTGGTACTCCCCAGTAGTGTTGATACGCCTGGTACCTGGTTGATGGGGTTCAGGGAGTTCTACTCCCCAAGCCCGGCCCGAGGCCAGGCTTGACTTGTGAGTGTTTGGTCCACCAGGCTGTTGCTTGGAGCGGCCCGCAGGCCAACATACCCACCACAGCCCGGTTGGTCCGGAACGTCTTTTAGAAAAGTCTAGTTTTCTCTTGAAGATGTCCACGATTGTTCCGGCAATATTTCTGATGCTCGCTGGGAGGACGTTGAACAACCGCGGACCTCTGATGTTTATACAGTGTTCTCTGATTGTGCCTATGGCACCTCTGCTCTTCACTGGTTCTATTCTGCATTTTCTTCCATATCGTTCACTCCAATACGTTGTTATTTTACTGTGTAGATTTGGGACCTGGCCCTCCAGTATTTTCCATGTGTATATTATTTTATATCTCTCTCGTCTCCTTTCTAGAGAGTACATTTGGAGAGCTTTAAGACGATCCCAATAATTTAGGTGTTTTATCTCGTCTATGCGTGCCGTATATGTTCTCTGTATTCCCTCTATTTCAGCAATCTCTCCTGCTCTGAAGGGGGAAGTGAGTACTGAGTAGTACTCGAGACGGGAGAACACAAGTGACTTGAAGAGTACAACCATTGTGATGGGATCCCTGGATTTGAAAGTTCTCGTAATCCAACCGATCATTTTTCTGGCTGACGCAATATTTGCTTGGTTATGCTCCCTAAACGTTAGGTCGTCAGATATCATTATTCCTAAATCCTTGACATGCTGTTTACCTATTATGGACAGATTCGATTGTGTTTTGTACCCTGTATTATGTTTTAGGTCCTCATTTTTGCCGTACCTGAGTACCTGAAATTTATCACTGTTAAACATCATGTTATTTTCTGCTGCCCAATCAGAAACTTTGTTGGTATCTGCTTGTAGTTTTTCCATGTCTTCAGCAGAGGTAATTTTCATGCTGATTTTTGTGTCATCTGCGAAGGATGACACGAAGCTGTGACTTGTATTTTTATCTATATCTGATATGAGAATAGGGAACAGCAGCGGTGCAAGGACTCTACCTTGAGGCACAGAGCTTTTAACTGCGCTTGGACTTGATTTTATCTGATTGACTGTTACTCTTTGTGTTCTGTTCGACAGGAAATTGAGTATCCAGCGTCCTACTTTACCAGTTATTCCCATTGACCTCATTTTGTGTGCTATCACCCCATGGTCACATTTGTCGAACGCCTTTGCAAAGTCTGTGTATACTACATCTGCATTTTGCTTTTCTTCTAGGGCTTCTGTGATTTTGTCATAGTGGTTGAGTAACTGTGACAGACAGGATCTTCCCGCTCTAAATCCATGTTGTCCTGGGTTGTATAACTCATTATTTTCCAAAAAATTAGAAATTTGATTCCTAATCACTCTTTCAGAAACTTTTATTATGTGTGATGTTAGTGCAACTGGCCTATAATTTTCATATAATATATATATATATATATATATATATATATATATATATATATATATATATATATATATTATATATAATATATAATATATATATATATATATATATATATATATATATATATATATATAATATATATAATATTCCCTGTGTGGGAGTTTTGTCGCTTAAGACCGTCTCCCATTGAATGGTTGCAAGGTCTACATTTATTTTTTCCCAGTCGATCCTCCTATTGTTGAAATTGAATTGATTGAATATTCCTTCTCGCTTGTTGGATCTCTTAGACCTACTACCGTTATTTATGCTAGTTCGCACTTCAATGAGCTTATGGTCTCAGTATGAAGTATCTGAGATTGTGATGTCTCTGATTAGTTCATCATTGTGAATAACAAGTCTAGTGTGTTTTCGTTCCTAGTTGGTTCTGTGATCTGTTGATTGAGCGAGAATTTGTCACAGAATCTCAAAAGTTCTCTGACCTGTGGTTGGTTATTTCCCGGGTCATTCCCTGCTATGATATTTGTGTTTGCCGTTCTCCATCTTAGACTCGGTAAATTGAAATCTCCAAGAAAGATAATATCTGGTGCTGGGTTTGCTAGGTTATCAAGTATGTTCTCTATTTTGTGCATCTGCTCTGTGAATTCCTCATATATCCTTGGAGATTTAAATTTGATTTAAATTTTTTTTTAAATCAAATTGGAGATTTTGGAGATTTAAAAACTGGGGAGTACGCCTGGTACTCCCCAGTAGTGTTGGTACGCCTGGTACTCCCCAGTACTGTTGGTACGCCTGGTACTCCCCAGTAGTGTTGGTACACCTAGTACTCCCCAGTAGTGTTGGTACGCCTGGTACTCCCCAGTAGTGTTGGTACGCCTGGTACTCCCCAGTAGTGATGGTACGCCTAGTACTCCCCAGTAGTGTTGGTACGCCTGGTACTCCCCAGTAGTGTTGGTACACCTGGTACTCCCCAGTAGTGTTGGTACGCCTAGTACTCCCCAGTAGTGTTGGTACGCCTGGTACTCCCCAGTAGTGTTGGTACACCTGTTAAACAATAAATCAGGGACGCGGGCTTCTGTAAGCCGTGGGCGGGAACGCGTACATTAACCGACAATGGAAGTACAGCCATGAATGGCTGCAATGATTCAACAGGGAGTAATCTGATGGTAAACTGTTGTTATTGTCTGACTGTGACACAAGGTGTTGTACTGTGGTGGTCTGTGGACCTCCTGTGTGGTCCTACACAGCCTCCTGCCCTCATGTGTGGTCCCACACAGTCTCCTGTGTGGTCCCACACAGTCTCCTGCCCTCCTCTGTGGTCCCACAGTCTCCTGCCCTCCTGTGTGGTCCTCCACAGTCTCCTGCCCTCCTGTGTGGTCCTACACAGCCTCCTGCCCTCCTGTGTGGTCCCACACAGTCTCCTGTGTGGTCCCACACAGTCTCCTGCCCTCCTCTGTGGTCCCACAGTCTCCTGCCCTCCTGTGTGGTCCTACACAGCCTCCTGCCCTCCTGTGTGGTCCCACACAGTCTCCTGTGTGGTCCCACACAGTCTCCTGCCCTCCTCTGTGGTCCCACAGTCTCCTGCCCTCCAGTGTGGTCCCACACAGTCTCCTGTGTGGTCCCACACAGTCTCCTGCCCTCCTCTGTGGTCCCACAGTCTCCTGCCCTCCTGTGTGGTCCTACACAGCCTCCTGCCCTCCTGTGTGGTCCCACACAGTCTCCTGCCCTCCTCTGTGGTCCCACAGTCTCCTGCCCTCCTGTGTGGTCCCACACAGTCTCCTGCCCTCCTGTGTGGTCCCACACAGTCTCCTGTGTGGTCCCACACAGTCTCCTGTGTGGTCCCACACAGTCTCCTGCCCTCCTCTGTGGTCCCACAGTCTCCTGCCCTCCTGTGTGGTCCTACACAGCCTCCTGCCCTCCTGTGTGGTCCCACACAGTCTCCTGTGTGGTCCCACACAGTCTCCTGCCCTCCTCTGTGGTCCCACAGTCTCCTGCCCTCCTGTGTGGTCCCACACAGTCTCCTGCCCTCCTGTGTGGTCCCACACAGCCTCCTGCCCTCCTCTGTGGTCCCACACAGTCTTCTGCCCTCCTGTGTGGTCCCACACAGCCTCCTGCCCTCCTGTGTGGTCCCACACAGCCTCCTGCCCTCCTGTGTGGTCCCACACAGTCTCCTGCCCTCCTGTGTGGTCCCACACAGCCTCCTGCCCTCCTGTGTGGTCCCACACAGCCTCCTGCCCTCCTGTGTGGTCCCACACAGCCTCCTGCCCTCCTCTGTGGTCCCACACAGCCTCCTGCCCTCCTCTGTGGTCCCACACAGTCTCCTGTGTGGTCCTACACAGCCTCCTGCCCTCATGTGGTCCCACAACGTCACCCCACAACAAGAGACCAACACCTCACCAGATTACAAAAGTCCCTCCACCCCCCCCCCCCCCGTTAATATAGATCCGTTGAAGTCACATATGGCCGTTACAATCCGCCCCCCCCCCCATCCGGTGGACGAACACACCCTCTATGGATGGCTCTTGTATATATAACCGACCGCCCCATATTATATATATATATATATATATATATATATATATATATATATATATATATATATATATATATATATATATATATATATAATATAATGACCGTATGCCATCTCATCCAGCTAGTTGCAGCTGGACTAGGGCCTTGTACTCACCTAGTTGTGCTTGTGGGGGTTGAGCTTGGGCTCTTTGGTCCCGACTCTCAATCAACTGTTCAACTTGTATAAGTTTGTTTATTTGAATCTCCTCAAGTCTTGCTTAGGTTGCTTTTGCTTTGTTTATTCTGAACACCTCACGTTGCTGGATGACAAATTACAGGAGACATGATCACCACATACAAAATTCTCAGGGGAATTGACAGGGTAGTAAAAGACCTTACTTAGCACGGGTGGAATACGAACAAGGGGATCCAGGTGGAAACTGAGTACCCAGATGAGTCACAGGGACGTCAGAAAGAACTTTTGCAGTGTCAGTAGTTAGTAAACGGAATGCATTAGGCAGTGATGTGGTGGAGGCTGACTCCATACACAGTTTCAAGAGTAGATATGATAAAGCCCAATAGGCTCAGGAATCTGTACACCAGTTAATTGACGGTTGAGAGGCGGGACTAAAGAGCCAGAGCTCAACCCCAGCAAGCACAACTAGGTGAGTATATCAGCCATGCCCACCACCTCTGCGTCCTCCCATGCACTCCCTCCCACGGTGAACCTCCCCTACCCCCTCCCATATACCCCCCTTCCCACAATATCCCCCCCTCACGCTCCCCCCCCCACAATATCCCCGCTCCCGCCCCCCCACAATATCCCCCCCCTCACGCCCCCCCAACAATACTCCCCCTCACGCCCCCCCCACAACAATACTCCCCCTCACGCCCCCCCCCACAACAATACCCCCCTCACGCCCCCCCCCCACAACAATACTCCCCCTCACGCCCCCCCCCACAACAATACTCCCCCTCACGCCCCCCCCCCCACAACAATACTCCCCCTCACGCCCCCCCAACAATACCCCCCCTCACGCCCCCCCAACAATACTCCCCCTCACGCCCCCCACAACCAGATTGAGACGATTTTTTTTATTGGAGATACTCTGGAAAAATATATATAATATTTGTTTTTTCATGTCAGATTTTCTTTCTCCCTTTTTTTCCCGCTCAGATGAGTTTGTTCTGATTGTGTCTTAGCTTGTTTGGCTGCTGTTCTGATTGTACGTGTCTCGTATCATGCTCACTTACAATTGTTCTGATTGTACGTGTCTCGTATCATGCTCACTTACAATTGTTCTGATTGTACGTGTCTCGTATCATGCTCACTTACAATTGTTCTGATTGTACGTGTCTCGTATCATGCTCACTTACAATTGTTCTGATTGTACGTGTCTCGTATCATGCTCACTTACAATTGTTCTGATTGTACGTGTCTCGTATCATGCTCACTTACAATTGTTCTGATTGTACGTGTCTCGTATCATGCTCACTTACAATTGTTCTGATTGTACGTGTCTCGTATCATGCTCACTTACAATTGTTCTGATTGTACGTGTCTCGTATCATGCTCACTTACAATTGTTCTGATTGTACGTGTCTCGTATCATGCTCACTTACAATTGTTCTGATTGTACGTGTCTCGTATCATGCTCACTTACAATTGTTCTGATTGTACGTGTCTCGTATCATGCTCACTTACAATTATTCTGATTGTACGTGTCTCGTATCATGCTCACTTACGAGACACGTACAATCAGAATAATTGTAAGTGAGCATGATACGAGACACGTACAATCAGAATAATTGTAAGTGAGCATGATACGAGACACGTACAATCAGAACAATTGTAAGTGAGCATGATACGAGACACGTACAATCAGAACAATTGTAAGTGAGCATGATACGAGACACGTACAATCAGAACAATTGTAAGTGAGCATGATACGAGACACGTACAATCAGAACAATTGTAAGTGAGCATGATACGAGACACGTACAATCAGAACAATTGTAAGTGAGCATGATACGAGACACGTACAATCAGAACAATTGTAAGTGAGCATGATACGAGACACGTACAATCAGAACAATTGTAAGTGAGCATGATACGAGACACGTACAATCAGAACAATTGTAAGTGAGCATGATACGAGACACGTACAATCAGAATAATTGTATCATGCTCACTTACAATTGTTCTGATTGTACGTGTCTCGTATCATGCTCACTTACAATTGTTCTGATTGTACGTGTCTCGTATCATGCTCACTTACAATTGTTCTGATTGTACGTGTCTCGTATCATGCTCACTTACAATTGTTCTGATTGTACGCGCCTCGTTCCATGCCCACACTTGGCTACCTCTCTACAGCAACTTTAAAGCAATAGAAAGAATGAAATCAATGAAAGCAATAGAAAGAAATAGAAAAATACCTCTCGCTCTTAATAGAATTAGAACACAAAAAAATATTGAAAACCTTTCTAATAGATCCACCAAATTTAGCCAAACAACAAATTTTTTGTATGGAATAAATTTAGGATAATGAAATGAAATAATTTTTTTAGAAAAGATTTTTTCTTTAGAAAAGAAAAAATTTTAGGTAATGAAATTGTCTAAAAACGGCCTACATACATCTGAAATGAATTACACTGGAGTAGGCCTTGACGCCTATGACGATAGAAGCGGTTATTGCTTCAAGACACATTAGCCCCTAGACCCCATACGTCTCCCAAATAACACAAGGCCTAGTCTCCAGCTGTCAGACGGCAGGAACACCAGAACATTTTGGGCCTTATGGGATAGGGGGATAAGGCTCAATTCAGGTTAAGTTCTACATTAACCGGATGAAACAAAATCAAGATAAACCACTGCAGACGATTTACAGCTTTATGGTGGGTAAGACATACGGTTCAGAATGTTATAATATTCTCATATGGCCGTAATAGACGGGAGAACGAGGCATTCTGGCCCTTATGGATATAGACAGTTAGTCTCATAATTCCCAGCATAAATGAACACCCCAGCAGAGGCAATTCAAGAATGGTATTAAGACATATTTTGAGCCTTAAAGAGCGGTGATATAAAGCAAAGAATCCCGTAAAACCCTGAAGAACACAAGGGTCAAGAGGGGGGAACTTGGAGGTCCTTACTAGAGAGCCTTCAAGACTCTATTCATAAGGATCATAGACCAGGGACCAGATTCACGAAGCAGTTACGCAAGCACTTACGAACGTGTACATCTTTTCTCAATCTTTGCCGGTTTTGTTTACAATTATTAAACAGTTAATGAGCTCCGAAGCACCAGGAGGCTGTTTATAACAATAACAGTTACCTGTGAAGTTTTCATGCTCGAAAACTGTTTAATAAATGTAACCAAAGCCGTCAAAGATTGAGAAAAGATGTACACGTTCGTAAGTGCTTGCGTAACTGCTTCGTGAATCTGGCCATAGAAAACTTGCAAAGAGACCCTTTCACTTTTCCCTCTTTAAGTGAAGAAGATAGAGAGGTACAAGTGAATGGAAATGTTGTGGAAATGTGGAATATAGTGACTTATGATAGCAGGCCATACAATGTGTATGACTGTATGTGTATGACAGTCATACACATTGCTGATACAATGTGTATGACTAAGTATGTGTGTCTGCAGAATTGAGCTATTTAGCTCTTGGACCCCGCCTTTCGACCCAATCTACTTTTCCTCTATTGTGTCTATTACATATATTTCTAACACACACATGAAGCAGCCCGTAATAGCTGTCTAACTCCCAGGTACCTATTTACTGCTAGGTAACAGGGGCATCAGGGTGAAAGAAACTTTGCTTATTTGTTTCTGCCTGTCTGGGAATCGAACCCGGGCTTACGAATCCTGCGCGCTGTCCACTCAGCTACCAGACCCCCGTTTGTGTTTGAGTGTGTGGTTCCTCACATGTATTTCAGCATATATGGATGTCTATATACGATCACTGTGTAGCATTCACATTACAGTCAGATGCTCTCACACATGGGTCACCAGGTGTGGGAGTGGGGCGTCGTCTTGGGCCACCAGGTGTGGGAGCGGGGCGTCTCATCTTGGGCCACCAGGTGTGGGAGCGGGGCGTCTCATCTTGGGCCACCAGGTGTGGGAGCGGGGCGTCTCATCTTGGGCCACCAGGTGTGGGAGCGGGGCGTCTCATCTTGGGCCACCAGGTGTGGGAGCGGGGCGTCTCATCTTGGGCCACCAGTTGTGGGAGTGGGGCGTCTCATCTTGGGCCATCAGGTGTGGGAGCGGGGCGTCTCATCTTGGGCCACCAGTTGTGGGAGTGGGGCGTCTCATCTTGGGCCACCAGGTGTGGGAGCGGGGCGTCTCATCTTGGGCCACCAGCTGTGGGAGCGGGGCGTCTCATCTTGGGCCACCAGCTGTGGGAGTGGGGCGTCTCATATTGGGCCACCAGCTGTGGGAGCGGGGCGTCTCATCTTGGGCCACCAGCTGTGGGAGCGGGGCGTCTCATCTTGGGCCACCAGCTGTGGGAGCGGGGCGTCTCATCTTGGGCCACCAGCTGTGGGAGCGGGGCGTCTCATCTTGGGCCACCAGCTGTGGGAGTGGGGCGTCTCATATTGGGCCACCAGCTGTGGGAGCGGGGCGTCTCATCTTGGGCCACCAGCTGTGGGAGCGGGGCGTCTCATCTTAGAGCAATCTTTCAAACATTGGGTCCTCTAACATTTCGATGGTGTTCCACACCCTGATGGCTTGGTGCTGCAGTCTGATGTTTAGTGGCTGTATGTTCAGTTGATCTAGTGTATGGTGGAGGGTGGGATAGGTGGGAGGGGATAGGGGATGGGAGAGAGGGGCGAGGGGAAAGGCGAGAAAGAGGGGGAGACGTGAGAAGAGAGAGAGGAGAGGGTGAGACAGAGGGAAGGATAACTTCATACTGGGTAAGCAAACAAGAGTCTTTGAGGGAAGCAAATGACTTGCCTGTGTTTGTTTGTGGGGGAGAGGGAGGTCTCAGCTCCTGGGCCCCAGCCTCTCAACCATCAAGAGCCAGGTGTGTGTGTATAGGGAAGCAGGTGTAGAGGACACGAGGAGGGCGATGAATAGAGACAGTAAACAAAGATGCTAAACGCTTTAGGGCCTAAGAGGGAGGGAAGGAACAGACCTTTTCAGCAACTACGAGAACAGCTGACGATGAAGGACCCCATATATACCCCCTATCCTCTGCCCCATATACCCACCCTCCCCCCACATACCCACCCATCCGGTGCCAGCCTCCAGATTCACCACACGGCACCAAGCCAGCTGTGTAAGATGTTATGTCTTCCGGCTGCCGTCTTAGGAGGCTGCTCAACATCCTGGCTGACAAAAAAATATCTTGTGGGCTGTGAACGAAAGCAAGCGTTAAGAGTACGAAACTTTGTGAGGAAACACGAATAACGGCGAGATTTGTACGAATGGGGAGCCGGTCGGCCGAGCGGACAACACGCTGGACTTGTGATCCTGTGGTCCTGGGTTCGATCCCAGGCGCCGGCGGGAAACAATGAGCAGAGTTTCTTTCACCCTATGCCCCTGTTACCTAACAGTAAAATAGGTACCTGGGTGTTAGTCAGCTGTCACGGGCTGCTTCCTGGGGGTGGAGGCCTGGTCGAGGACCGGGCCGCGGGGACACTAAAGCCCCGAAATCATCTCAAGATAACCTCAAGATGGGTAGTCGGCTCAGCATGGTGGTGCGTCGTTAATGTAGTTACTTAGTGCAAGGGGTTCGATCCCCGTTGGTCCACGGGGTTGGACACAGTTCATATCCCAGCTCTTATCCTATCCTGATAAGGGTAAGGGTTAATATTCTGACCTAAAGCTTGCCTTTGGGTTAGGATAACAAATCTCGACTCGACTTCCCACCAATAGATAAGGTCAAACCAGAGAGGATAAGGCTTTTCGGTCCAATAGGACCACGGGGCTCATCATCACAGGATGACACACTTAGTCCGTTATCCTTCGGCTACACAAACCACAGTGTGTGTGTGTGTGTGTGTGTGTGTGTGTGTGTGTGTGTGTGTGTGTGTGTGTGTACTCACCTAATTGCACTCACCTAATTGTGCTTGCGGGGGTTGAGCTTTGGCTCTTTGGTCCCGCCTCTCAACCGTCAATCAACAGGTGTACAGGTTCCTGAGCCTACTGGGCTCTATCATATCTACATTGTAAACTGTGTATGGAGTCAGCCTCCACCACATCACTGCCTGATGTATTGCATCCGTTAACTAATGTGTGTGTGTGTGTGTGTGTGTGTGTGTGTGTGTGTGTGTGTGTGTGTGTGTGTGTGTGTTCACCTAGTTGTGCTTGCGAGGGTTGAGCTTTGCTCTTTCGGCCCGCCTCTGAACTGAACAACCAACTGTTTACTAACTACTAACAAATTTTTGTTCGTTTTTCCACACACACACACACACATACATACACACACACACACACACACACACACACACACACACACACACACACACATACACACACACACACACACACACACACACACACACACACACACACACACACACACACAAGGTTCTCTACAAGGAGAGACTGCGGGAATTAAACCTCACTTCGTTGGAAGACAGAAGAGTTAGGGGGGACATGATCACCACATTCAAGATTCTCAAGGGAATCGACAGGGTTGATAAAGACGGGCTATTTAACACAAGGGGAACACGCACTAGGGGACACAGGTGGAAACTGAGTGCCCAAATGAGGCACAGAGATATTAGAAAGAACTTTTTTAGTGTCAGAGTGGTTGACAAATGGAATGCATTAGGAAGTGATGTGGTGGAAGCTGACTCCATACACAGTTTCAAGTGTAGATATGATAGAGCCCAGTAGGCTCAGGAACCTGTACACCTGTTGATTGACAGTTGAGAGGCGGGACCAAAGAGCCAGAGTTCAACCCCCGCAAGCACAACTAGGTGAGTACACACACACACACACACACACACACACACACACACACACACACACACACACACATTCCCCAGAGAGAAAGACCTGGGGGTTGATATCATGTCAGACCTGTCCTCTGAAGCTCATATCAAGAGGATAACATCAGCGGCATATGCCAGGTTGGCTAACATAAGAACGGCCTTTAGAAACTTGTGTAAGGAATCTTTCAGAACATTATATACCACATATGTCAGACCAATCCTGGAGTATGCGGCTCCAGCATGGAGTCACACAGTAAAATAACAACGTACTGGAGTGAACGATATGGAAGAAAATGCAAGATTGAACCTGTGAAGAGCAGAGGTGTCATAGGCACAATCAGAGAGCACTGTATAAACATCAGGGGTCCGCGGTTGTTCAACGTCCTCCCAGCGAGCATAAGAAATATTGCCGGAACAACCGTGGACATCTTCAAGAGAAAACTGGACGGTTTTCTAAGAGAAGTTCCGGATCAGCCGGGCTGTGGTGGGTACGTGGCCCTGCGGGCCGCTCCAAGCAACAGCCTGGTGGACCAAACTCTCACAAGTCGAGCCTGGCCTCGGGCCGGGCTTGGGGAGTAGAAGAACTCCCAGAACCCCATCAACCAGGTATCAACCAGGTATCAACCAGTCCATATCTAGTCAAGCATAAGACTAAACTGGAAAAGGTTCAAAGGTTTGCCACCAGACTAGTACCCGAGCTGAGAGGTATGAGCTACGAGGAGAGATTACGGGAATTAAAACTCACGTCACTGGGAGACGGAAGAGTTAAAGGGGACATGATCACCACATACAAGATTCTCAGAGGAATTAATAGGGTAGATAAGGACATATTTAACACAAGGGGCACACGCACTAGGGGACACAGGTGGAAATTGAGTGCCCAAATGAGCCATAGAGACGTTAGAAAGAATTTTTTCAGTGTCAGACAGGGGCATCAGGGCGAAAGAAACTCTGCCCATTGTTTCTCTCCGGCGCCGAGAATTGAACCCGGGCCACAAGATTACGTGTCCAGCGTGCTGCTCCCCCAGGGTTTGATCAACCAAACTGTTGACCTCCCCGCTGGCAAGACCATGAGAGAGGCTTGAAACCCTCATGTGGAACGCAACATACAACCTGTATGTTGTGTACTGTCAGTCATACATGTTGCTAATTACAATTGCTTTGTTATGTGGGGAGCAGGGGGGGGGGTCAGGATGAGAGATGGAGGAAGGTAGGGAGTCATAGGGGGTGTGGGGGTGGAGAGAGAGAGAGAGAGAGAGAGAGAGAGAGAGAGAGAGAGAGAGAGAGAGAGAGAGAGAGAGAGAGAGAGAGAGAGAGAGAGAGAGAGAGAGACAGACAGACAGGGAGAAAGAGAGAGAGAAAACAGGGTATACATAAACTTCTTAAACTAACCATCAGGATCGTCTCGGTAATTAAGGAAATAATAAACAAAAAAACACAACATAATTTCGTAAGATATTTATAAATATCTTAAGTGTTGCTGTAAATGATTGTGGGGTTGTAAACACAGCAAGCTCCTCCTACTGAATGATACCATCACTTATGGTGGGTAACAGCTCGCGTCTGGGCTCACAGCAGGAAGAGGAGGAGGAGGAGGAGGAGGAGGAGGAGGAGGAAGGAGGAGGAGGAAGAAGAAGGAGGAGGGAGGAGGAGGAAGAAGGAGGAGGAAGAAGGAGGAGGAAGAGGAAGAAGGGGGAAGGAGGAAGAAGGAGGAAGGAGGAAGAAGGGGGAAGGAGGAAGAAGGAGGAAGGAGGAAGAAGGAGGAAGGAGGAGGAGGAAGAAGGAGGAGGAGAAAGAAGGAGGAGGAGGAGGAAGAAGGAGGAGGAGGAAGAAGGAGGAGGATGAAGAGGAGGAAGGAGGAGGAGGAGGAAGGAGGAGGAGGAAGAGGAGGAAGGAGGAGGAGGAAAAAGGAGGAAGGAGGAGGAGGAAGAAGGAGGAGGAGGAAGAAGGAGGAGGAAGAAGGAGGAGGAAGAAGAAGGAGGAGGAAGAAGGAGAAGGAGGAGGAAGAAGGAGGAGGAAGAAGGAGGAGGAGGAGGGGGAGGAGGAGGGAGGAGGAGGAGGAGGGAGGAGGAGGAGGAGGAAGAGGAAGGAAGGAAGGAACTAGAGAAGAAGAAAAATAATTCGTTCAATCCGCCGACACCCAAATCAAATTACAATAATTTGTCAAAATCACTCCCCCCCCCCCTTCCCCCTCCCCCACACGCCCAGGTCTCTCCTTCACTATATAAACACCTTATCTAAGCCCCGCCTCCTCCTCCCCCCCCCCTCAAAAAAAAAAAAACTTAATTGAACGCGCAAGACGATGATGGAAATTGCCTACTTAACGCGGGGTAATAGATCACTAACGACTGAATTACGGCTATTCGCCAGACGCCTGGTGTCTTGAACGACTTCCTGACGATGCTAACTACCTGTACACCTCCCCCCCCCCTCACCCAAACGGTCTATGTCTCATTTATTTTTAATTGTATTCATTATTATGGTGTTTTATTTTTTTTCGGCAATCATATATATATTGAAAGATGTAGCGGTTTCGCAACTAGATGTGTAAATACTTAATGAATCACGGTCTCCTGGCACTCAGGCACTGAAACTCGTTAGGTTAACATCGAGGTCCCCCCCCCCCCCCGCATTACCCTCCCCCCCAGAACACGATTCGCCAATAAATTTACACCCATTTTCCCCCCCTAACTTCCAGGGGATCGAACTCAAACCCTCTTGGTATAGGATCACACACAACTATATAATATGTCAGGGTTATAAAGGGCATTATTTGTGGGTTTATACCGTACTCATCAAAACACCTGTCAGTTCACACAAAACACCTACCAGTTCCCCCACAAAACACCTGCCAGTTCCCCCACAAAACACCTACCAGTTCCCCCACAAAACACCTGCCAGTTCCCCTCACAAAACACCTACCAGTTCCCCCACAAAACACCTACCAGTTCCCCCACAAAACACCTGCCAGTTCCCCTCACAAAACACCTACCAGTTCCCCCACAAAACACCTACCAGTTCCCCTCACAAAACACCTACCAGTTCCCCCACAAAACTCCTGCCAGTTCGCCTCACAAAACACCTACCAGTTCCCCCACAAAACACCTACCAGTTCCCCCACAAAACACCTGCCAGTTCCCCCACAAAACACCTGTCAGTTCACACAAAACACCTACCAGTTCCCCCACAAAACACCTACCAGTTCCCCCACAAAACACCTGCCAGTTCCCCCCACAAAACACCTGCCAGTTCCCCCCACAAAACACCTGCCAGTTCCCCCCACAAAACACCTACCAGTTCCCCCACACAAAACACCTGCCAGTTCCCCCAGAAAACACCTGCCATTTCCCCCCCCACAAAACACCTACCAGTTCCCCCACAAAACACCTGCCAGTTCCCCCACACAAAACACCTGCCAGTTCCCCCCCACAAAACACCTGCCAGTTCCCCCACAAAACACCTACCAGTTCCCCCACAAAACACCTGCCAGTTCCCCCCACAAAACACCTGCCAGTTCCCCCACAAAACACCTGCCAGTCCCCCCACAAAACACCTGCCAGTTCCCCCCACAAAACACCTGCCAGTCCCCCCACAAAACACTTACCAGTTCCCCCACAAAACACCTGCCAGTTCCCCCACAAAACACCTGCCAGTTCCCCCCCACAAAACACCTGCCAGTTCCCCCCCACAAAACACCTGCCAGTTCTCCCACAAAACACCTACCAGTTCCCCCACAAAACACCTGCCAGTTCCCCCCCACAAAACGCCTGCCAGTTCCCCCACAAAACACCTACCAGTTCCCCCACAAAACACCTGCCAGTCCCCCCACAAAACACCTACCAGTTCCCCCACAAAACACCTGCCAGTTCCCCCAGAAAACACCTGCCAGTTCCCCCCACAAAACACCTACCAGTTCCCCCACAAAACACCTGCCAGTTCCCCCCACAAAACACCTGCCAGTTCCCCCCACAAAACACCTGCCAGTCCCCCCACAAAACACCTACCAGTTCCCCCACACAAAACACCTGCCAGTTTCC
The DNA here is from genome assembly GCF_040958095.1 of Procambarus clarkii. Lineage (NCBI taxonomy): Eukaryota > Metazoa > Arthropoda > Malacostraca > Decapoda > Cambaridae > Procambarus > Procambarus clarkii. Next base: position 14,661,317 of record NC_091199.1, on the reverse strand, counting down.
CCCCCCACAAAACACCTGCCAGTTCCCCCCCACAAAACACCTACCAGTTCCCCCACACAAAACACCTGCCAGTTCCCCCCCACAAAACACCTACCAGTTCCCCCCCACAAAACATCTATCAGTTCCCCCACAAAACACCTGCCAGTTCCCCCCACAAAACACCTGCCAGTCCCCCCACAAAACACCTACCAGTTCCCCCACACAAAACACCTACCAGTTCCCCCACACAAAACACCTACCAGTTCCCCCACACAAAACACCTACCAGTTCCCACACAAAACACCTGCCAGTCCCCCCACAAAACACCTACCAGTTCCCCCACACAAAACACCTGCCAGTCCTCCCACTGCGGTATTCTCCCAAATGCAAAACGCAATAGAAGTAAAAAATTAATATAACTGACTCTCCAAACATGTTTCTTGTCCCAAAAATGACAGCCTAATGGAAACACCTGAAGATAATGGGGTCATTTACCTTTTCAAAAACACCTTCAACACCCCCCCCCCCCCCCCCCCCGTGGGAACGGTTCACCAGTCCGCCACCTCGACTGAACATAACAAAGAGAAATAATCGCGAATGTCGAAAAAATTCCAATAATGAGGAGATATGTTGTCTAAACGAGGAGGAGGTGGAGAGATGATCCCGACATACAAGTTACTGAAGGGGGTTTATGCTAGATAAGGACACTTTAAATGAGAGGAAGTAGGACGAGAGGGCCTAAGCGGAAGCTGGGAACGCAAATGAGTCTGCGAAGGCACACGAAGGGAGTTGTGGAAGCCACCTCTATCCACAATTTCCTGGCCAGATTCGACAAAGAATTCTTACGTAGGAAGAATTCAATGATAACGCAACAGGTACAACATGGCTAGTAGGCCATGCGCCAAATCTCACTGCTCTGTTGGCACTGGTAGATATCCCCCGTTACCAATCACCGTTTAACGGCCCATCACCGTTGAGCGCTTCTATCAACACTGCTACCGCTTACCTACGGGCATCAGTTTTCCCTTGCACAAACAATCGTGTAAGTTTACTTAACGGTTTTTCAAGAAAACAGAAGAAGATCAGCGTCGTACCGCGAGATATGGCAGCAGCGCCCAATTTTGAATTTAAAATTTAAAATGCCTGGAAACCTCACATAACTGTCACTCCCTGACGCCAGCAAACACCATTTAGATCAATTTATATATAAGCTTAAATTTCAACCTAAACGGGAAATTTTTTGTAATTTATAAATTTTTATTTTAGTAAAGATGAAGAGGAAAGGCTGAAAGAATTAGTTTGAAAATGGTGAATATTGTTGAGGTTACTATAGCAGGCGGGCTGTTCGCCTTGCTGACACCCTGCTATGATAGCAGGCGGGCTGTTCACCTTGCTGACACCCTGTTATGATAGCAGGCGGGCTGTTCACCTTGCTGACACCCTGCTATGATAGCAGGCGGGCTGTTCACCTTGCTGACACCCTGCTATGATAGCAGGCGGGCTGTTCGCCTTGCTGACACCCTGCTATGATAGCAGGCGGGCTGTTCACCTTGCTGACACCCTGCTATGATAGCAGGCGGGCTGTTCGCCTTGCTGACACCCTGCTATGATAGCAGGCGGGCTGTTCACCTTGCTGACACCCTGCTATGATAGCAGGCGGGCTGTTCGCCTTGCTGACACCCTGCTATGATAGCAGGCGGGCTGTTCGCCTTGCTGACACCCTGCTATGATAGCAGGCGGGCTGTTCGCCTTGCTGACACCCTGCTATGATAGCAGGCGGGCTGTTCACCTTGCTGACACCCTGCTATGATAGCAGGCGGGCTGTTCGCCTTGCTGACACCCTGCTATGATAGCAGGCGGGCTGTTCACCTTGCTGACACCCTGCTATGATAGCAGGCGGGCTGTTCGCCTTGCTGACACCCTGCTATGATAGCAGGCGGGCTGTTCGCCTTGCTGACACCCTGCTATGATAGCAGGCGGGCTGTTCGCCTTGCTGACACCCTGCTATGATAGCAGGCGGGCAGTTCGCCTTGCTGACACCCTGCTATGATAGCAGGCGGGCTGTTCACCTTGCTGACACCCTGTTATGATAGCAGGCGGGCTGTTCGCCTTGCTGACACCCTGCTATGATAGCAGGCGGGCTGTTCGCCTTGCTGACACCCTGCTATGATAGCAGGCGGGCTGTTCACCTTGCTGACACCCTGTTATGATAGCAGGCGGGCTGTTCACCTTGCTGACACCCTGCTATGATAGCAGGCGGGCTGTTCACCTTGCTGACACCGTGTTATGATAGCAGGCGGGCTGTTCACCTTGCTGACACCGTGTTATGATAGCAGGCGGGCTGTTCACCTTGCTGACACCTTGTTATGATAGCAGGCGGGCTGTTCACCTTGCTGACACCGTGTTATGATAGCAGGCGGGCTGTTCGCCTTGCTGACACCGTGTTATGATAGCAGGCGGGCTGTTCACCTTGCTGACACCGTGTTATGATAGCAGGCGGGCTGTTCGCCTTGCTGACACCGTGTTATGATAGCAGGCGGGCTGTTCACCTTGCTGACACCGTGTTATGATAGCAGGCGGGCTGTTCACCTTGCTGACACCGTGTTATAATAGCAGGCGGGCTGTTCACCTTGCTGACACCTTGTTATGATAGCAGGCGGGCTGTTCACCTTGCTGACACCGTGTTATGATAGCAGGCGGGCTGTTCACCTTGCTGACACCGTGTTATGATAGCAGGCGGGCTGTTCACCTTGCTGACACCGTGTTATGATAGCAGGCGGGCTGTTCACCTTGCTGACACCGTGTTATGATAGCAGGCGGGCTGTTCGCCTTGCTGACACCGTGTTATGATAGCAGGCGGGCTGTTCACCTTGCTGACACCGTGTTATGATAGCAGGCGGGCTGTTCACCTTGCTGACACCGTGTTATGATAGCAGGCGGGCTGTTCACCTTGCTGACACCTTGTTATGATAGCAGGCGGGCTGTTCACCTTGCTGACACCGTGTTATGATAGCAGGCGGGCTGTTCACCTTGCTGACACCGTGTTATGATAGCAGGCGGGCTGTTCACCTTGCTGACACCGTGTTATAATAGCAGGCGGGCTGTTCACCTTGCTGACACCTTGTTATGATAGCAGGCGGGCTGTTCACCTTGCTGACACCGTGTTATGATAGCAGGCGGGCTGTTCACCTTGCTGACACCGGGTTATGATAGCAGGCGGGCTGTTCACCTTGCTGACACCGGGTTATGATAGCAGGCGGGCTGTTCACCTTGCTGACACCGTGTTATGATAGCAGGCGGGCTGTTCACCTTGCTGACACCGTGTTATGATAGCAGGCGGGCTGTTCACCTTGCTGACACCGTGTTATGATAGCAGGCGGGCTGTTCACCTTGCTGACACCGTGTTATGATAGCAGGCGGGCTGTTCACCTTGCTGACACCGTGTTATGATAGCAGGCGGGCTGTTCACCTTGCTGACACCGTGTTATGATAGCAGGCGGGCTGTTCACCTTGCTGACACCTTGTTATGATAGCAGGCGGGCTGTTCACCTTGCTGACACCCTGTTATGATAGCAGGCGGGCTGTTCACCTTGCTGACACCGTGTTATGATAGCAGGCGGGCTGTTCACCTTGCTGACACCGTGTTATGATAGCAGGCGGGCTGTTCACATTGCTGACACCGGGTTATGATAGCAGGCGGGCTGTTCACCTTGCTGACACCGGGTTATGATAGCAGGCGGGCTGTTCACCTTGCTGACACCGGGTTATGATAGCAGGCGGGCTGTTCACCTTGCTGACACCGGGTTATGATAGCAGGCGGGCTGTTCACCTTGCTGACACCGGGTTATGATAGCAGGCGGGCTGTTCGCCTTGATGACACCCTGTTATGATAGCAGGCGGGCTGTTCACCTTGCTGACACCGTGTTATGATAGCAGGCGGGCTGTTCGCCTTGCTGACATCGGGTTATGATAGCAGGCGGGCTGTTCACCTTGCTGACACCGTGTTATGATAGCAGGCGGGCTGTTCACCTTGCTGACACCGGGTTATGATAGCAGGCGGGCTGTTCACCTTGCTGACACCGGGTTATGATAGCAGGCGGGCTGTTCACCTTGCTGACACCGGGTTATGATAGCAGGCGGGCTGTTCACCTTGCTGACACCGGGTTATGATAGCAGGCGGGCTGTTCACCTTGCTGACACCGGGTTATGATAGCAGGCGGGCTGTTCACCTTGCTGACACCGGGTTATGATAGCAGGCGGGCTGTTCGCCTTGCTGACACCGGGTTATGATAGCAGGTGGACTATCATAACATGGTAATGATAGCCCAAATTATATTCTTCCCTACACACAAACATCACAATACTCACTACACTCAAACATCACAATACTCACTACACACAAACTCCACAATACTCACTACACACAAACATCCCAATACTCACTACACACAAACATCACAATACTCACTACACACAAACTCCACAATACTCACTGCACACAAACTCCACAATACTCACTACACACAAACATCACAAGACTACACACAAACACCACAATACTCACTACACACAAACATCACAATACTCACTACACACAAACATCACAATACTCACTACACAAACATCACAATACTCACTACACACAAACACCACAATACTCACTACACACAAACATCACAATACTCACTACACACAAACATCACAATACTCACTACACAAACATCACAATACTCACTACACACAAACACCACAATACTCACTACACACAAACATCACAAGACTCACTACACACAAACATCACAAGACTACACACAAACACCACAATACTCACTACACACAAACATCACAATACTCACTACACAAACATCACAATACTCACTACACACAAACACCACAATACTCACTACACACAAACATCACAATACTCACTACACACAAACATCACAATACTCACTACACACAAACATCACAATACTCACTACACACAAACATCACAATACTCACTACACACAAACATCACAATACTCACTACACACAAACATCACAATACTCACTACACACAAACATCACAAGACTCACTACACACAAACATCACAAGACTACACACAAACACCACAATACTCACTACACACAAACATCACAATACTCACTACACACAAACATCACAATACTCACTACACACAAACACCACAATACTCACTACACACAAACATCACAAGACTACACACAAACACCACAATACTCACTACACACAAACACCACAATACTCACTACACACAAACATCACAAGACTACACACAAACATCACAATACTCACTACACACAAACACCACAATACTCACTACACACAAACACCACAATACTCACTACACACAAACATCACAAGACTACACACAAACATCACAATACTCACTACACACAAACATCACAATACTCACTACACACAAACATCACAAGACTACACACAAACACCACAATACTCACTACACACAAACATCACAATACTCACTACACACAAACATCACAAGACTACACACAAACACCACAATACTCACTACACACAAACACCACAATACTCACTACACACAAACATCACAAGACTACACACAAACACCACAATACTCACTACACACAAACATCACAATACTCACTACACACAAACATCACAAGACTACACACAAACACCACAATACTCACTACACACAAACACCACAATACTCACTACACACAAACATCACAATACTCACTACACACAAACACCACAATACTCACTACACACAAACACCACAATACTCACTACACACAAACACCACAATACTCACTACACACAAACACCACAATACTCACTACACACAAACATCACAAGACTACACACAAACATCACAAGACTACACACAAACACCACAATACTCACTACACACAAAAACCACAATACTCACTACACACAAACACCACAATACTCACTACACACAAACATCACAAGACTACACACAAACATCACAAGACTACACACAAACATCACAAGACTACACACAAACATCACAATACTCACTACACACAAACACCACAATACTCACTACACACAAACACCACAATACTCACTACACACAAACACCACAAGACTACACACAAACACCACAATACTCACTACACACAAACACCACAATACTCACTACACACAAACATCACAATACTCACTACACACAAACACCACAATACTCACTACACACAAACATCACAAGACTACACACAAACATCACAAGACTACACACAAACATCACAAGACTACACACAAACACCACAATACTCACTACACACAAACACCACAATACTCACTACACACAAACATCACAAGACTACACACAAACATCACAAGACTACACACAAACATCACAAGACTACACACAAACATCACAAGACTACACACAAACACCACAATACTCACTACACACAAACATCACAATACTCACTACACACAAACACCACAATACTCACTACACACAAACATCACAAGACTACACACAAACATCACAAGACTACACACAAACATCACAAGACTACACACAAACACCACAATACTCACTACACACAAACACCACAATACTCACTACACACAAACATCACAAGACTACACACAAACATCACAAGACTACACACAAACATCACAAGACTACACACAAACACCACAATACTCACTACACACAAACACCACAATACTCACTACACACAAACACCACAAGACTCACTACACACAAACATCACAATACTCACTACACACAAACATCACAATACTCACTACACACAAACATCACAAGACTACACACAAACACCACAATACTCACTACACACAAACATCACAATACTCACTACACACAAACATCACAATACTCACTACAAACACCACAATACTCACTACACACAAACATCACAAAACTACACACAAACATCACAATACTCACTACACACAAACACCACAATACTCACTACACACAAACATCACAAAACTACACACAAACATCACAATACTCACTACACACAAACACCACAATACTCACTACACACAAACATCACAAAACTACACACAAACATCACAATACTCACTACACACAAACACCACAAAACTACACACAAACACCACAATACTCACTACACACAAACATCACAATACTCACTACACACAAACATCACAAGACTCACTACACACAAACATCACAAGACTACACACAAACACCACAATACTCACTACACACAAACATCACAATACTCACTACACACAAACACCACAATACTCACTACACACAAACACCACAATACTCACTACACACAAACACCACAAGACTCACTACACACAAACACCACAAGACTCACTACACACAAACATCACAATACTCACTACACACAAACATCACAATACTCACTACACACAAACATCACAAGACTACACACAAACACCACAATACTCACTACACAAACACCACAAGACTCACTACACACAAACATCACAATACTCACTACACAAACACCACAAGACTCACTACACACAAACATCACAATACTCACTACACAAACACCACAAGACTCACTACACAAACATCACAATACTCACTACACACAAATATCACAAGACTCACTACACACAAACATCACAAGACTCACTACACACAAACATCACAAGACTCACTACACACAAATATCACAAGACTACACACAAACACCACAATACTCACTACACACAAACATCACAAGACTACACGCAAACATCACAAGACTACACACAAATATCACAAGACTACACACAAACATCACAATACTCACTACACACAAATATCACAATACTCACTACACACAAACATCACAAGACTACACACAAACACCACAATACTCACTACACACAAACATCACAAGACTACACACAAACATCACAAGACTACACGCAAACATCACAAGACTACACGCAAACATCACAAGACTACACGCAAACATCACAAGACTACACGCAAACATCACAAGACTACACGCAAACATCACAAGACTACACACAAACATCACAAGACTACACGCAAACATCACAAGACTACACGCAAACATCACAAGACTACACGCAAACATCACAAGACTACACGCAAACATCACAAGACTACACACAAACATCACAAGACTACACGCAAACATCACAAGACTACACACAACCATCGCAAGACTCACTACACACAATCACCACAAGACTCACTACACATAAACATCACAAGCCTACATACAAACATCACAAGACTACTCACAAACATCCCTTCACTCAAACTTCTCTCTCACACACACACACACACACACACACACACACACACACACACACACACACACACACACACACACGATGCATTAGGCAGTGATGTGGTGGAGGCTGACTCCATACACAGTTTACAATGTAGATATGATAGAGCCCAGTAGGCTCAGGAACCTGTACACCTGTTGATTGACGGTTGAGAGGCGGGACCAAAGAGCCAGAGCTCAACCCCCGCAAGCTGTACTATGTAAGTAGACCTCCACACAGGTAGCCCTACCAGTCGCCTTGAACCATCCAAGACCAAACGCCAAGCTTAACTATATTTTACCACATCACTGATATACAAACTACCTCCCAAAAAGATATACAAGCCCGCCTCGCCCACAGGAACACAATGGTGGACTACGGGAATAACGTGAACAACCTTCAAGGCAAGAAGACAATGTCTCATAAAATCAAGAAATTCTTAAAGTCGGTATTCTGCTGTTGTTGTATGGGCAGCCGTCACCAAACCCTAGAAGATGATCCCTCAGGGGAAGATATCCCATATGAGCCCCCAGTCACAGGGGAAGATATCCCATATGAGCCCCCAGTTACAGGGGAAGATATCCCATATGAGCCCCCAGTCTCAGTGGAAGATATCCCATATGAGCCCCAAATCTCAAGGGAAGATATCCCAGGGGAGGCCACAGTCTCTACAAACGATAGCCAGGACAGGATGACGACGGTGAATCAACAACAACAAATGATTAACATCTTCCAATCATAGGTCTACAATAGCCTCTCTCTCATGAGATTCGGATTCGTGGTTGATGTGAATAATCTCGCCGCCATAAAGTCAATAGAGTTCATCAAAAGAACAATTTTATCAATGGATACGATACTAAAACCGTTCCTTGTAGTGGTGTTATATGATAACGCCCGGGGCACTGTTCGGGTTATAGATGACGTCAACAGTTGTGACCTGATTGGCGAATACAACAGGCACGCGAGTGAAGCACCCAATCACAACCACGGTGAGCTCTACGAGTGGATTAATTGGTTAAATTACAACATGTTGGGTACACGGCAATCTGCCATAGCCACCGGACTCTACGATATCATATCATGGCTTAGCCTCTACGAGGGGGTGATGGTTGTCATGACAAATGACACACAGATCCCGCGGGACGCCGTAGAATACATCAGTTATTACGGTGTGCACATCCCTACTCATGTGTTCAACTGTTCGAGTGATGTCCCCGTCGACTTGCCGGAAGATGTGACCCAGGCTTTGCAGGATGCCGGGAGTGTGGTGATGGGCTTGCATAGCGGCCCAGAGATGTTGCTCACACTCCTTGCTGTGATGGGTATACTTAACCCTTGAGCGTCTGTTGGGCAGTGATGGTGGTGGCTATATACTTAACCCTTGAGCGTCTGTTGGGCAGTGATGGTGGTGGCTATATACTTAACCCTTGAGCGTCTGTTGGGCAGTGATGGTGGTGGTGGCTATATCACTTGTGGGTAGGTGGGTGGTGTGTGTGTGTGTGTGTGTGTTGGGCAGTGATGGTGGCGGCTATATACTTAACCCTTGAGCGTCTGTTGGGCAGTGATGGTGGTGGCTATATACTTAACCCTTGAGCGTCTGTTGGGCAGTGATGGTGGTGGTGGCTATATCACTTGTGGGTAGGTGGGTGGGTGGGTGGGTGGGTTTAGGTGGGTGGGTGGGTGGGTGGGTGGGTGGGTTTAGGTGGGTGGGTTTAGGTGGGTGGGTGGGTGGGTGGGTAGGTGGGTGGGTGGGTGGGTGGGTGGGTGGGTGGGTGTGTGTGTGTGTGTGTGTGTGTGTGTGTGTGTGTGTGTGTGTGTGTGTGTGTGTGTGTGTGTTGGGCAGTGGTAGTGGTGGCTATATACTTAACCCGTGAGCGTCTGTTGGGCATTATTTTACTGTGTAGATTTGGTACTTGGCCCTCCAGTATCTTCCAGGTATATATTATTTGATATCTCGTCTTCGTTCTAGTGAGTACATTTGGAGGGCTTTGAGACGATCCCAATAATTTAGGTGCTTTACTGCGTCTATGCGTGCCGGATATGTTCTCTGTATTCCCTCTATTTCAGCAATCTCTCCTGCTCTGAAGGGGGAAGTGAGTACTGAGCAGTACTCAAGACGGGACAACACAAGTAACTTGAAGAGTACAACCATTGTGATGGGATCCCTGGATTTGAAAGTTCTCGTAATCCATCCTATCATTTTCTGGCTGTCGCAATATTTGCTTGGTTATGCTCCCTAAACGTTAGGTCGTCAGACATTATTATTCCCAGATCCTTTACATGCTGTTTTCCTACTATGGGCACATTTGATTGTGTTTTGTACTCTGTATTATGTTTAAGGTCCTCATTTTTACCGTACCCGAGTACCTGGAATTTATCACTGTTAAACATCATATTGTTTTCTGATGCCTAGTCGAAAACTTTATTAATACCAGCTTGAAGTTTTTCAGTGTCCTCAGCCGAGGTAATTTTCATACTGATTTTTGTGTCATCTACAAAGGAGGATACGAAGCTGTGACTTGTATTTTTGTCTATATCTGATATGAGAATAAGGAAAAGCAGCGGTGCAAGGACTGTACCCTGAGGTACAGAGCTTTTCACTGCACTTGGACTAGATTTTATATGGTTGACAGTTACTCGCTGAGTCCTGTTTGACAGAAAACTGAGTATCCAGCGTCCTACTTTACCGGTTATTCCCATTGACTTCATTTTGTGTGCTATCACGCCATGGTCACATTTATCGAAATCCTTTGCGAAGTCCGTGTATATCACATCAGCATTCTGTTTTTCTTCTAATGCCTCAAAGACTTTGTCGTAGTGCTCAAGCAGCTGTGAGAGGCACGATCTTCCCGCTCGAAATCCATGTTGGCCTGGGTTGTGGAGGTCATTGGTCTCCATGAAATTGGTGACCTGACTCCTAATCACTCTCTCAAATACTTTTATGATGTGCGATGTTAGTGCAACTGGTCTATAATTCTTTGCCAATGCTTTGCTTCCTCCCTTGTGTAGAGGAGCTATGTCTGCTACTTTAAGTGCATCTGGTATCACCCCCGTGTCCAAGCTCTTCCTCCACACTATACTGAGTGCCTGTGCTACCGGCACTCCGGTAGCACAACTACTCCTACTCCCAACTACACAGTTGGGAGTAGCAACTGCTACTGGCAACACGGTCAGCTGACTGGATCCACTCCTCCCGCGCGGGCACACACCTCGCGCCTCTGGCAGCACGATCAGCTGACGGCTCTAGCTGTCAGAACGTCGTGATTTCCCACGCCTCCAGCAAGGCGATCAGCTGGACGTTTAAGAGTACATTGGTGGCTCCTTGCACACCAACTACCCTTCCAGGATCACTAACATCACCACGTTAATGCTCACCCACATCAACTCATGCCTAAATGAGTTTTTGGCTCCTAGCCTAACGTCCTGTCACTTAGACAATAAAATGAGAAGAAATGTTCACAACATATAAAATACTCTAACTCGCCTAGCTCAAAAAGGGGTAAGGGAGGGACAATTATCTACCTTATTTCACTGCAACCACGAAGCTGACTCGTCCTCAGTTGAGGGATGTTAAGGTTCCTGGTTCTGGCTTCTGGTCTCCTGATGAACAGTTCCCACACACACACACAGGTTCTTCCATCGCCTTCGTGGTAACGTGTCCTCGCCGTGCTCACATCCAACAGGTACTGCCTTCCTCCTCCTATTCTCTGGGGTACTGGAGACAGCTACCTCCGTCGTCGTCCGTCCACGTTGCTTGATGTGTAAGACGTTGTCCTCTAGTGGGCGTCCCAGACGTCACCAGCCCAACGTTCCCTCTACTGCAGACTCTTGGCTCTTCAGTCCGGTCCGTCCTTGCCTCCAGGCACTCCATGGAAGTTGGATGGCTTCCCAGACTGTCTGCAGAATCGAAGCGGAACTTAAATCTATTGGTAAGGGCTCTCTAAGTCTGGAGCTCGCTCGAGCGCGTCTTCCCTCTCTGACGGCTCGTGACGTACTGTCTTCCCGCCCAGGTGCCAGCCGCCCCGCCCCATGACGTCACACCGCCCGAGGGCTCTCGTCATTGGTCACTTCCGGCACGTGACCTCACCTGGCCAATCAGGTGCCGGGAAGCGTCAGGACGTCTTGGCGGGAAACTGGATGGCCCGTCACCGTACTGTGCTTCTAAAGGCGTAAGCCCCCTACATTATCAAACCTAGCTGGCCACTTTACAGCCAGCTTAATCACGCTCCACGCTTTCCCACACATGAAAATGTTCCCTGAACATCAGAGAACACTTAGGCTATGGAGATATGACGCTTCTAAGCTGGGAAGGAAGAAATACAGGGGTGGGACACTGTCACAGTGTGTGTGTGTGTGTGTGTGTGTGTGTGTGTGTGTGTGTGTGTGTGTGTGTGTGTGTGTGTGTGTGTGTGTGTGTGTACACATTTACAAAGACATAGATGTGAATGGTTGCTGTTGGACAGTGGTCAGTGTAGAAGGGTTCACAACTGTAAGGGAGAGGGGAAAGTAATGGAGGGGAGAGTAAGGGAGGGGAGAGCAAAGGAGAGGGGAGAGCAAAGGAGAGGGGAGAGCAAGGGAGAGGGGAGAGCAAGGGAGGAGGAGAGCAAGGGAGAGGGGAGAGCAAGGGAGAGGAGAGAGCAAGGGAGAGGGGAGAGCAAGGGAGAGGGGAGAGCAAGGGAGAGGGGAGTGAGGGAGAGGGGAGCAAGGGAGGGGAGGGAAAATGAGAAACTGAGGAAAAGCGGAAAGGAAAATATGACAGAAAAGTGAGACAAAAATTAGAAGAAGAGACGAGGGGAAATTAGTTAAGATGAGGGGACGGAAGAGGAGGATAATAGGGGGTAAGAAAAGGAAGAGAGAAATTAGAGGCAACAGAGGGGACGAATCACAAAGTGGGGGGAGAGGGGGGAGGGGGAGAGAGGGGAGGGGGAGAGAGGGGAGGGGGAGAGAGGGGAGGGGGAGAGAGGGGAGGGGGAGAGAGGGGAGGGGGAGAGAGGGGAGGGGGAGAGAGGGGAGGGGGGAGAGGGGGGAAAAGGATTACATTAGGGGTAATTATGCTTGCCTAAATTTGCCAGCCTAACAATGGGATTTAATAAGAGAGATTAATTTACATATGGAGTTCTGTTTCCACGTGTCCCCCCCCCTTTCTCCCCCCCCCACATACACCCATCCACTATACACCCCCTACACACACACCCTACACACACACCCCCTACACACACCCTACACACACACACCCTACACACACACACACACAAGAGAAGGATTTTCAAGAGGAAACTAGATTTATTCCTCCAAGGAGTGCCGGACCAACCGGGCTGTGGTGGGTATGTGGGCCTGCGGGCCGCTCCAAGCAACAGCCTGGTGGACCAAACTCTCACAAGTCAAGCCCATAGGAGAACATAGGAACTCAGTAATCCACGCCTATGTCTTATCCTACTGGGCCCGTCCCATCCCAAACCCTTATCCTGATTCCTTTCCAGTGCTATATAGTCGTAATGGCTTGGCGCTTTCCCTTGGTAATTTCCTTCCTTGGGCTGGACGGTAGAGCGACGGTCTCACTTCCATGCATAACCCATCTTCGTGACATTACACTTGCTCGAGTTGAACTCCATAAGCCATCTGAGTGACCACTTAAGTGTTCCGTCATCAAACAGTTCCTCACAGTCACCAACCGCACTGTTGAGCAATTTAGCGCCACTAGTAACTGTTATAACAGTCGGAGACACTGTTAAACCGTTGAACAGTTACCTCACAAGAAGGCACTCTACTTAACTTTATTTACAAAAAAAAAATGTAGACAAAAATCACGATCATATGCTTATCATGCTCATGATAAGCATGATACTCTTGTGTTTATCATGCTCTTACATGCTCATGTGTATCATGCTCTTAAATACTGAGGTTTATCATGCTCTTAAATACTCATCATCCCCAAAAATGCCAACACAGTTCCCATCAAGTTAATCATTCGGGTATAAATTATACAGGCAAATTAGACCATCTATATAACAATTATCATCCTCATCATCAGAGGATTAGTTACAAATTCAAAATTTTGTGTTGAGCAAACAAAAGTTGCACTTTTATAGCCTACAAAAGTGGCACTTTTATAGCCTACAAAAGTTGCACTTTTATAGCCTACAAAAGTGTCACTTTTATAGCAAACAAAAGTGGCACTTTTATAGCAAACAAAAGTGGCACTTTCATAGCAAACAAAAGTGGCACTTTTATAGCAAACAAAAGTGGCACTTTTATAGCAAACAAAAGTGGCACTTTTATAGCAAACAAAAGTGGCACTTAATACTAATAAACCCGAGGAAAGGTTTTTGTTTGTAGTCAAGACGAATTGTTTACAGTTTAGCGTCTGAGAAACACTGTTTACTCCACAGGTCTGAGGCTTGGATAACATCCACCACAGCCTCGAGGCTTGGATAACATCCACCACAGCCTCGAGGCTTGGATAACATCCACCACAGCCTCGAGGCTTGGATAACATCCACCACAGCCTCGAGGCTTGGATAACATCCACCACAGCCTCGAGGCTTGGATAACATCCACCACAGCCTCGAGGCTTGGATAACATCCACCACAGCCACGAGGCTTGGATAACATCCACCACAGCCTCGAGGCTTGAATAACATCCACCACAGCCTCGAGGCTTGGATAACATCCACCACAGGTCTGAGGCTTGGATAACATCCACCACAGCCTCGAGGCTTGGATAACATCCACCACAGCCTCGAGGCTTGGATAACATCCACCACAGCCTCGAGGCTTGGATAACATCCACCATAGCCTCGAGGCTTGGATAACATCCACCACAGGTCTGAGGCTTGGATAACATCCACCACAGCCTCGAGGCTTGGATAACATCCACCACAGCCTCGAGGCTTGGATAACATCCACCACAGGTCTGAGACTTGGATAACATCCACCACAGCCTCGTGGCTTGGATAACATCCACCGCAGCCTCGAGGCTTGGATAACATCCACCACAGCCTCGAGGCTTGGATAACATCCACCACAGCCTCGAGGCTTGGATAACATCCACCACAGCCTCGAGGCTTGGATAACATCCACCACAGCCTCGAGGCTTGGATAACATCCACCACAGGTCTGAGGCTTGGATAACATCCACCACAGCCTCGAGGCTTGGATAACATCCACCACAGCCTCGAGGCTTGGATAACATCCACCACAGCCTCGAGGCTTGGATAACATCCACCACAGGTCTGAGGCTTGGATAACATCCACCACAGCCTCGAGGCTTGGATAACATCCACCACAGGTCTGAGACTTGGATAACATCCACCACAGCCTCGTGGCTTGGATAACATCCACCGCAGCCTCGAGGCTTGGATAACATCCACCACAGCCTCGAGGCTTGGATAACATCCACCACAGCCTCGAGGCTTGGATAACATCCACCACAGCCTCGAGGCTTGGATAACATCCACCACAGCCTCGAGGCTTGGATAACATCCACCACAGCCTCGAGGCTTGGATAACATCCACCACAGCCTCGAGGCTTGGATAACATCCACCACAGCCTCGAGGCTTGGATAACATCCACCACAGCCTCGAGGCTTGGATAACATCCACCACAGCCTCGAGGCTTGGATAACATCCACCACAGCCTCGAGGCTTGGATAACATCCACCACAGCCACGAGGCTTGGATAACATCCACCACAGCCTCGAGGCTTGGATAACATCCACCACAGCCTCGAGGCTTGGATAACATCCACCACAGCCTCGAGGCTTGGATAACATCCACCACAGCCACGAGGCTTGGATAACATCCACCACAGCCTCGAGGCTTGGATAACATCCACCACAGCCTCGAGGCTTGGATAACATCCACCACAGACTCGAGGCTTGGATAACATCCACCACAGCCTCGAGGCTTGGATAACATCCACCACAGCCTCGAGGCTTGGATAACATCCACCACAGGTCTGAGGCTTGGATAACATCCACCACAGCCTCGAGGCTTGGATAACATCCACCACAGCCTCGAGGCTTGGATAACATCCACCACAGCCTCCAGGCTTGGATAACATCCACCACAGCCTCCAGGCTTGGATAACATCCACCACAGCCTCCAGGCTTGGATAACATCCACCACAGCCTCCAGGCTTGGATAACATCCGCCACAGCCACGAGGCTTGGATAACATCCGCCACAGCCACGAGGCTTGGATAACATCCACCACAGCCTCGAGACTTGGATAACATCCACCACAGCCTCGAGGCTTGGATAACATCCACCACAGCCTCCAGGCTTGGATAACATCCGCCACAGCCTCGAGGCTTGGATAACATCCACCACAGCCTCGAGGCTTGGATAACATC
The DNA here is from genome assembly GCF_040958095.1 of Procambarus clarkii. Lineage (NCBI taxonomy): Eukaryota > Metazoa > Arthropoda > Malacostraca > Decapoda > Cambaridae > Procambarus > Procambarus clarkii. The sequence goes on along the minus strand of NC_091199.1, from coordinate 14,644,677 downwards.
CACCACAGCCTCGAGGCTTGGATAACATCCACCACAGCCTCGAGGCTTGGATAACATCCACCACAGCCTCGAGGCTTGGATAACATCCACCACAGCCTCGAGGCTTGGATAACATCCACCACAGCCTCGAGGCTTGGATAACATCCACCACAGCCTCGAGGCTTGGATAACATCCACCACAGCCTCGAGGCTTGGATAACATCCACCACAGCCTCGAGGCTTGGATAACATCCACCACAGCCTCGAGGCTTGGATAACATCCACCACAGCCACGAGGCTTGGATAACATCCACCACAGCCTCCAGGCTTGGATAACATCCACCACAGCCTCCAGGCTTGGATAACATCCGCCACAGCCACGAGGCTTGGATACCATCCACCACAGCCTCGAGGCTTGGATAACATCCACCACAGCCTCGAGGCTTGGATAACATCCACCACAGCCTCGAGACTTGGATAACATCCACCACAGCCTCGAGGCTTGGATAACATCCACCACAGCCTCGAGACTTGGATAACATCCACCACAGCCTCGAGGCTTGGATAACATCCACCACAGCCTCGAGGCTTGGATAACATCCACCACAGCCTCGAGGCTTGGATAACATCCACCACAGCCTCGAGGCTTGGATAACATCCACCTCAAGCTTGGACAACATTGTAAAACATCCTTAATCCACATTTGGATAAATCTATTTCCTTTCCTCGGTTTCTTCCACCCATTATCCTCCCCCTTCCAGCCTCCCACCGTCGTCCTCCTCTTCCACAATCGCCCTTCCCTCTCTCCCAGCCGGCTCCGTCCCAGATGGTCCAGGTGGCGCCAGGCGCGGCCAGCTGTTCTTCATGCCCACTTTGGGGAGAACGAGCCAGCTGGCGACATGGGGGGGGGGAGGGGGCGAGGGGTGAAGGGCCGGATGGGATGGGAAAGAGTGAGAGTGAGGGAGACTGTGTTCAATGGCTATCATCCTCACTTTCACAGATAATTTAGAGAGAAGGATATCAACACGGAGGAGGATATCAGTCATCCCTCCTGCCCTATCCCAGATACATTGGGGAGGGAGGGAGGGAGAGAGAGAGGGGGGAGAGGGGGGGAGAGAGAGAGAGAGAGACTAGAGCTGGGATATGAGGTCAGGGAGCTGGGATATGAGGTCAGGGAGCTGGGATATGAGGACAGGAGCTAGGATATGAGGACTGGGGCTGGGATATGAGGACAAGGAGCTGGGATATGAGGACAAGGAGCTGGGATATGAGGACAAGGAGCTGGGATATGAGGACTGGGATATGAGGACAGGGAGCTGGGATATGAGGACAGGAGCTGGAATATGAGGACTGGAGCTGGGATATGAGGACAGGGAGGTGGGATATGAGGACAGGAGCTGGGATATGAGGACAGGAGGTGGGATGAGGACAGGAGCTGGGATATGAGGACAGGAGCTGGGATATGAGGACAGGAGCTGGGATATGAGCACATGAGCTGGGATATGAGGACTGGAGCTGGGATATGAGGACAGGAGCTGGGATATGAGGACAGGAGCTGGGATATGAGGACAGGAGCTGGAATATGAGGACAGGAGCTGGGATATGAGGGCGAGGTGGGATATGAGGACCGGAGCTGGGATATGAGGACAAGGAGCTGGGATACGAGGACAAGGAGCTGGGATATGAGGACAGGAGCTGGGATATGAGGACAGGAGCTGGGATATGAGGACAGGAGCTGGGATATGAGGACTGGAGCTGGGATATGAGGACGAGCTGGGATATGAGGACTGGAGCTGAGATATGAGGACTGGAGCTGGGATATGAGGACAGGAGCTGGGATATGAGAACAAGAGCTGGGATATGAGAACAAGAGCTGGGATATGAGAACAGGAGCTGGGATATGAGGACAGGAGCTGGGATATGAGAACAGGAGCTGGGATATGAGAACAGGAGCTGGGATATGAGAACAGGAGCTGGGATATGAGGACAGGAGCTGGGATATGAGGACAGGAGCTGGGATATGAGGACAGGAGCTGGGATATGAGAACAGGAGCTGGGATATGAGAACAGGAGCTGGGATATGAGAACAGGAGCTGGGATATGAGAACAGGAGCTGGGATATGAGAACAGGAGCTGGGATATGAGAACAAGAGCTGGGATATGAGAACAAGAGCTGGGATATGAGAACAGGAGCTGGGATATGAGAACAAGAGCTGGGATATGAGAACAGGAGCTGGGATATGAGGACAGGAGCTGGGATATGAGAACAGGAGCTGGGATATGAGAACAGGAGCTGGGATATGAGGACAGGAGCTGGGATATGAGGACAGGAGCTGGGATATGAGGACAGGAGCTAGAATATGAGGACAGGAGCTAGAATATGAGGACAAGAGCTGGGATATGAGAACAGGAGCTGGGATATGAGAACAAGAGCTGGGATATGAGGACAGGAGCTGGGATATGAGAATAAGAGCTGGGATATGAGGACAGGAGCTGGGATATGAGAACAAGAGCTGGGATATGAGAACAGGAGCTGGGATATGAGGACAGGAGCTGGGATATGAGAACAGGAGCTGGGATATGAGAACAGGAGCTAGAATATGAGGACTGGAGCTAGGATCTTGAGGTAACAGGTGTCTTGAAGTGACAGTAATTACCAATCTCAATTCACCGGGTACTAGCAGACTCGAACTGCGGACCAGGATGATGCTTCTGGAAACTTTCCTCATTAGGAGTACTTAATAGCGCGGACGATAGAGCATCGGCCAGTCATCACCAATATATATGCATTACAACCTAAACAATTTAAACCCTACTAATGTCTCTACCGATCCCTACTAGTCTTGCAAACACTACAGTCAGCCCTGAGAAGCTTAGTGGCTGAGCGTCTTGTGTTGTGGGCACCAACTATACGGTTGTTAATTCAAGACACATTACTCCATAAACTCCATTACTCCATAAAATTCATTGATTCTCTCTCTCTCTCTCTCTCTCTCTCTCTCTCTCTCTCTCTCTCTCTCTCTCTCTCTCTCTCTCTCTCTCTCTCTCTCTCTCTCTCTCTCTCTCTCTCTCCCACAATCGTTTAATACTAGAATGCGCAAGAGGGAGCCCCAAGGTCTCCTGAACCTTATTCAGAGTAAACAACAGTAGCTTGCGCAAGGTCAGGATTACTTAGTCTCCAGACATGCGTAATGCACACACTCAGTGAGTGACAGAGTGTGTGAGAGGGTGAGTGAGAGAGGGTGAGTGAGAGGGGGAGGGGAGAGAGAGGGAGGAGAGAGAGGGAGGGGGGAGAGGGGGAGGGGAGAGGGAGGGGGGAGTGGGAGAGGGGGAGGGGGAGAGGGGGGAGGGGGAGAGGGGGGAGGGGGAGAGGGGGGATGGGGGTGTAAACAGTGTTGAGTAAGGGAAGGGGTGTGGCAGCATGATGTTGACGTCACCGTAACGGTGATGCTGACGTCACAGTAACGGTGATGCTGACGTCACAGTGACGGTGATGCCGTTACAGCTACTACTAATTTTAATAATAAAAGGATAGACTGGGAGACAATAAACAGGGAACTTACAAACATTCCATGGGGAACTGTTCTAAGTAATACAAGTCCTACAGAAGGAATAGAAAAACTGACTTCAGAAGCGTATCAAGTCTGTCTGAAACATGTTCCTTTGAGGAAAGCCAGAAAGAGATCTAACCTAGAAAGAGAACGCAGACGACACTATAAACGCAGGAAAAAAATAACGGAACTGCTTATGCAGACACGAATTTCCCGTCAAAGAAGGAATAATTTAAATAGGGAGATTGAAGAAATCGAGCGGAAATTGAAACACTCATATGAAACTGAAGAAAGGCAGTTAGAACAGAAAGCCATTCAGGAAATAAAGAAAAATCCAAAATATTTCTTCTCATATACGAAATCAAAAGCAAAAACCACTGCCAGTATTGGACCTATTCGTACAAGTGAAGATTCATACACGGAGGATGACAAAGAAATTAGTGAAATCCTAAAAAAGCAGTATGAGGACATGTTTAGCACTCCAATAAACAACATGAAGGTGGAAGATCCAGACAATTTCTTTATGCGGGATATTCAAACCCCTGTAAATATAACTGATATAAACACGAGCGCACTAAATTTTGAGAAAGAAATTGAAAACATGCCCATGCACTCGGCCCCAGGTCCAGACTCATGGAATTCAATATTTATAAAGAAATGCAAAGTGCCGGTAGCACAGGCACTCAGTATAGTGTGGAGGAAGAGCTTGGACACGGGGGAGATACCAGATGCACTTAAAGTAGCAGACATAGCTCCTCTACACAAGGGAGGGAGCAAAGCATTGGCAAAGAATTATAGACCAGTTGCACTAACATCGCACATCATAAAAGTATTTGAGAGAGTGATTAGGAGTCAGGTCACCAATTTCATGGAGACCAATGACCTTCACAACCCAGGCCAACATGGATTTCGAGCGGGAAGATCCTGCCTCTCACAGCTGCTTGAGCACTACGACAAAGTCACTGAGGCATTAGAAGAGAAACAGAATGCTGATGTGATATACACGGACTTCGCAAAGGCTTTCGATAAATGTGACCATGGCGTGATAGCACACAAAATGAAGTCAATGGGAATAACCGGTAAAGTAGGACGCTGGATACTCAGTTTTCTGTCAAACAGGACTCAGCGAGTAACTGTCAACCATATAAAATCTAGTCCAAGTGCAGTTAAAAGCTCTGTACCTCAGGGTACAGTCCTTGCACCGCTGCTTTTCCTTATTCTCATATCAGATATAGACAAAAATACAAGTCACAGCTTCGTATCATCCTTTGCAGATGACACAAAAATCAGTATGAAAATTACCTCGGCTGAGGACATTGAAAAACTTTTAGCTGATATTAATAAAGTTTTCGACTGGGCATCAGAAAATAACATGATGTTTAACAGTGATAAATTCCAGGTACTCAGGTACGGTAAAAATGAGGACCTTAAACATAATACAGAGTACAAAACACAATCAAATGTACCCATAGTAGGAAAACAGCATGTAAAGGATTTGGGAATAATAATGTCTGACGACCTAACGTTTAAGGAGCATAACCAAGCAAATATTGCGACAGCCAGAAAAATGATAGGATGGATTACGAGAACTTTCAAATCCAGGGATCCCATCACAATGGTTGTACTCTTCAAGTCACTTGTGTTGTCCCGTCTTGAGTACTGTTCAGTACTCACTTCCCCCTTCAGAGCAGGAGAGATTGCTGAAATAGAGGGAATACAGAGAACATATACGGCACGCATAGACGCAATAAAGCACCTAAATTATTGGGATCGTCTCAAAGCCCTCCAAATGTACTCACTAGAAAGAAGACGAGAGAGATATCAAATAATATACACCTGGAAGATACTGGAGGGCCAAGTACCAAATCTACACAGTAAAATAACAACGTACTGGAGTAAACGATATGGAAGAAAATGTAGAATAGAACCAGTGAAGAGCAGAGGTGCCATAGGCACAATCAGAGAACACTGTATAAACATCAGAGGTCCGCGGTTGTTCAACGTCCTCCCAGCAAGCATAAGAAATATTGCCGGAACAACCGTGGACATTTTCAAGAGGAAACTAGATTTATTCCTCCAAGGAGTGCCGGACCAACCGGGCTGTGGTGGGTATGTGGGCCTGCGGGCCGCTCCAAGCAACAGCCTGGTGGACCAAACTCTCACAAGTCAAGCCTGGCCTCGGGCCGGGCTTGGGGAGTAGAACAACTCCCAGAACCCCATCAACCAGGTAACCCCCCCCCTACCCCACCCCATGTTTTTTACCCTATGTTACGGATAATCTGATCCGGATAACTGATCCATTTGGTCCGGTTAACCGGCCTTTTATTCTCAATTCTGTACCTTTCTGGCTGGTGGAGGCGTTTGGGCCTACCAGCTTAGGCTGTGTTAGGTGGGACAAGGGGGGGGAGGGGGGAGGAGGGCCCCCAGACCGCAAGAACCCGGATGCCGTGTGTGGTATAACCGGTTTCAACCGATGTCTTGTCCTCCTAACCTCAGTCTGGGTTCCGTATTGAAAGTTGAGGATTTTTTATGGAAGTGACATATCTCGTTTATTCCAGATCTCTGGTGACTGGTCATTGGTCACTAGTCATTTGTCACTAGTTGATTGATTGACAGTTGCACACACACACAGCACCGCTCCTGTGAGAGGTAAGTCCACTACGGGCTCACCATAGCCCGTGCTACTTGCCCCGCTCCTGTGCCAGGTAAGCTACGGGCTCACCATAGCCTGTGCTACTTGCCCCGCTCATGTGCCAGGTAAGTTACGGGCTCACCATAGCCCGTGCTTCTTGCCCCGCTCCTGTGCCAGGTAAGCTACGGGCTCACCATAGCCTGTGCTACTTGCCCCGCTCCTGTGCCAGGTAAGTTACGGGCTCACCATAGCCCGTGCTACTTGGAACTTGTTCCGAGTAGCTGAATCTATAACAATAACAACAGCATTGACAGTTGAGAGGCGGGCAGAAAGGGCAGCGCTCAACCCCCGCAAGCACAACTAGGTGAATACTACTAAGTATAGAACACTTGAAGAACAAGTGTTCTTCTGTTCAACACTTCCACGAATCCGAATCCTGGGATTCGTAGACAGGACTACGAATCCCGAACGCTGTCCACTCAGCTGTCACATAACGTCTACGTTACGCGTTATCTACTCTCGGGGACGTCACTGTGACGCTTTATCTACCCTTATCTACCTAGCTGTATATTATTGGACTGATACCTAATTACATACATGTCCAGAAAACCTCAATATAGGCCTATATGCGCCTCGTATTGGCCAATATAGGCCTCGTATTGGCCTATATGAGCCTCGCATTGGCCAATATAGGCCTATATGAGCCTCGTATTGGCCAATATAGGCCTCGTATTGGCCTATATGAGCCTCGCATTGGCCAATATAGGCCTATATGCGCCTCGTATTGGCCAATACAGGCCTCGTATTGGCCTATATGAGCCTCGCATTGGCCAATATAGGCCTATATGAGCCTCGCATTGGCCAATATAGGCCTATATGAGCCTCGTATTGGCCAATATAGGCCTCGTATTGGCCTATATGAGCCTCGCATTGGCCAATATAGGCCTTGTGTATTGACCCCCCCCCCACCTCTCGCCTAATTGTATAATTGTAAACACGAGGGTGTTGCTCACGTGTTGATTGTTGACATCAGCTGAGAGGGATTGTTGAGGCTCAAGACCGACTTAAGTCTACTCTTACTTGGCTTAAGAACCCTCATCTTTACTCATCATTTTCTCATATTTCATCTCGTTAATATTTAAGATTCCTCATTCCAGTGAATCACTTCAACAGCCTCATGTGGTTTGGGCTTCAAATTCTGATGATATTTTGATTTCTGAAATTCATCAATCGTTTCCATGGTGATGAGTAGAGAGAGATTATTATTATACAGCTCTTCTCTGTCTGCTGTAGCCTGACTGTCAACTGCTGGAGACGGGGGAGGAGATATTCTGTCTGCTGTAGCCTGCCTGTCAACTGCTGGAGACGGGGGAGGAGATATTCTGTCTGCTGTAGCCTGACTGTCAACTGCTGGAGACGGGGGAGGAGATATTCTGTC
>NC_091199.1:14599577-14632077 GCF_040958095.1 Procambarus clarkii | reverse complement strand
CAATATTTCTTATGCTTGCTGGGAGGACGTTGAACAACCGCGGACCTCTGATGTTTATACAGTGTTCTCTGATTGTGCCTATGGCACCTCTGCTCTTCACTGGTTCTATTCTGCATTTTCTTCCATATCGTTCACTCCAGTACGTTGTTATTTTACTGTGTAGATTTGGTACTTGGCCCTCCAGTATCTTCCACGTGTATATTATTTGGTATCTCTCTCGTCTCCTTTCCAGTGAGTACATTTGGAGATTTTTGAGACGATCCCAATAATTTAGGTGTTTTATCTCGTCTATGCGTGCCGTATATGTTCTCTGTATTCCCTCTATTTCAGCAATCTCTCCTGCTCAGAAGGAGGAAGTGAGTACTGAGCAGTACTCGAGACGGAACAACACAAGTGACTTGAAGAGTACAATCATTGTGATGGGATCCCTGGATTTGAAAGTTCTGGATTTGATATGGGTGGTTGGTACCTGTTGATGACCTGATCCCGTCTTAATTGGCATGACTGTCATTAATCATACTTGCTGCCACTGCGAGTCATACATCGAGTCAAAGAGCCCCAGATGAGTCTCTATATTACATTAAAATTCTCATATCACAAAAGATTCTGACGTGAATATATATAGAATAGTTCAAGTATGTTTATTGAGACAAGAAAGCACTACATCTCAAAGAGATAGAGTAGCTTAGGCTATTTCTACCCCCCCCCCTTCCCTAGAGAGTAGTATAGAGTAGTCTACCTACCTTGTGTAACTTCCGGGGATCAGCGGCCACGCGGCCCAGTCTCCCACTAGGTCTAGTTAACATCTCTTGACTGAATCCTTTCTCCCCAAGCCACCCCACCTAACCTACCCACGCCGAATGCATAGAAAACGTCAACATTACACTGCTTTCAACCTCACGACTACGCCGCATTTTGTAACGAATTGGTCTATTCCGTGAAAAATATGACGTCATACATAACGCAGACCCCCCCCCCCCCAAGTCCCCCCCCCCCCACACAACCTCTCACAACCTCAGCAGTTTATAACCCTCACCTGTTATTTTCCCACAGTATGGCAACCCAGAGAAGAATTTATTGCAGAAAATATTGAGAATTTACAAGGATATAAATCCCCCCCCCCCCACGGGACGACGTGAGGGTAATATTCAACTCCTCAAGTTTGTCTTCATTCCCCCCAAAAAATCTATTGAATAAGACTTATGATATCACTGATGAACTGTGGGTACTTTTGGATTGTCTACGAGGGTCATGTGGTGAGAGAGGGAGGGGCACTGTGATTTGGTTATGTCACCAGGGAGATGACATTGTATGCAACACTTACACCACAAACAATGCAACACCTGCAACACTAACAAACAAACTTAGCCGACTAACAGTCTGTGAATCGAAGGTTTTGTGAAAGTGGAGACTTTACTCGCCTAGATGTACTCACCTAGATGTTCCCTCCTAGATATACTTGCCGAGTCGAGCTAGGGCTCCTAGCTCCGCCTTCCGAACGTTCATATATTAATACAATGGCTCACTTCTCTCGCTTTTATCATGTTTATGGTGAAAACTATCAATCGAATTATTTTCAACGACTTCAGCGTCTATAGTGTGTGTGTGTGTACTCACCTAGTTGTACTCACCTAGTTGTGTTTGCGGGGGTTGAGCTCTGGCTCTTTGGTCCCGCCTCTCAACCGTCAATCAACAGGTGTACAGATTCATGAGCCTATCGGGCTCTGTCATATCTACACTTGAAACTGTGTATGGAGTCAGCCTCCACCACATCACTTCCTAATGCATTCCATTTGTCAACCACTCTGACACTAAAAAAGTTCTTTCTAATATCTCTGTGGCTCATTTGGGCACTCAGTTTCCACCTGTGTCCCCTTGTGCGTGTTCCCCTTGTGTTAAATAGACTGTCTTTATCTACCCTATCAATCCCCTTCAGAATCTTGGTGTGTGTGTGTGTGTGTGTGTGTGTGTGTGTGTGTGTGTGTGTGTGTGTGTACTCACCTATTTGTGCTTGCGGGGGCTGAGCTCTGGCTCTTTGTTCCCGCCTCTCAACTGTCAATCAACTGGTGTACAGGTTCCTGAGCCTACTGGGCTCTATCATAACTAAAGTGTGTGTGGTGTGTGTGTGGTGTGTGTGGTGTGTGTGTGTGTGTGTGTGGTGTGTGTGTGGTGTGTGTGGTGTGTGTGGTGTGTGTGTGTGTGTGTGTGTGTGTGTGTGTGTGTGTGTGTGTGGTGTGTGTGGTGTGTGGTGTGTGTGGTGTGTGGTGTGTGTGGTGTGTGTGTGTGTGTGTGTGGTGTGTGTGTGTGTGGTGTGGTGTGTGTGTAGTGTGTGTGTGTGTGTGTGTGTGTGTGGTGTGTGTGTGTGTGGTGTGGTGTGTGTGTGTGGTGTGGTGTGTGTGTGTGTGTGTGTGGTGTGTGTGTGGTGTGTGTGTGGTGTGTGTGTGTGTGTGTGTGTGTGTGTGTGTGTGTGTGTGTGTGTGTGTGTGTGTGGTGTGTGTGTGTGCGTGCGTGTGAAGGCGTGAATGCGCGTGCAGATGTACTCGCCTAATAGTGCTTGCCAGTCTCGAGTTAATAGTGACTATCTTCACCAATCGCCTCCTGTCAGCACACAGTAAATAATCCAAACAGTCTAACTACCGTACATCACCTTAACTACGCCGTCAGCTCCTCCCGCCTGTCTCAGCAACATCTTACCTGGAACACAAGTGCAAGATGTTGAGTGCAACTCATTGGCCAATTATCAGGAGAAAGCGCTAAGCCAGTGTTACTATGCAGCACTTTATACGGGATATGAGGACAAGAAGCTGGGATATGAGGGCAAGGAGCTGGGATATGAGGACAGGGGAGCTGGGATATGAGGACAGGGGAGCTGGGATATGAGGACATGGGAGCTGGGATATGAGGACATGGGAGCTGGGATATGAGGACAAGGGAGCTGGGATATGAGGACATGGGAGCTGGGATATGAGGACAATGAGCTGGGATATGAGGACAGGGGAGCTGGGATATGAGGACAGGGGAGCTGGGATATGAGGACAAGGGAGCTGGGATATGAGGACAATGAGCTGGGATATGAGGACAATGAGCTGGGATATGAGGACAATGAGCTGGGATATGAGGACAAGGGAGCTGGGATATGAGGACAAGGGAGCTGGGATATGAGGACAGGGGAGCTGGGATATGAGGACAAGGGAGCTGGGATATGAGGACAAGGGAGCTGGGATATGAGGACAAGAAGCTGGGATATGAGGGCAAGGAGCTGGGATATGAGGACAAGAAGCTGGGATATAAGGACAGGGGAGCTGGGATATGAGGACAATGAGCTGGGATATGAGGACAGGGGAGCTGGGATATGAGGACAGGGGAGCTGGGATATGAGGACAAGGGAGCTGGGATATGAGGACAATGAGCTGGGATATGAGGACAATGAGCTGGGATATGAGGACAATGAGCTGGGATATGAGGACAAGGGAGCTGGGATATGAGGACAAGGGAGCTGGGATATGAGGACAAGGGAGCTGGGATATGAGGACAAGGGAGCTGGGATATGAGGACAATGAGCTGGGATATGAGGACAGGGGAGCTGGGATATGAGGACAGGGGAGCTGGGATATGAGGACAGGGGAGCTGGGATATAAGGACAGGGGTGCTGGGATATGAGGACAAGGAGCCTGGATATGAGGACAAGAAGCTGGGATATGAGGACAAGAAGCTGGGATATGAGGACAAGGAGCTGGGATATGAGGACAAGGAGCTGGGATATGAGGACAAGGAGCTGGGATATGAGGACAAGGAGCTGGGATACGAGGACAAGGAGCTGGGATATGAGGACAAGGAGCTGGGATACGAGGACAAGGAGCTGGGATATGAGGACAAGGAGCTGGGATACGAGGACAAGGAGCTGGGATACGAGGAATAGGAGCCGGGATATGAGGACAAGGAGCTGGGATACGGAAGCTGGGATATGAGGACAAGAAGCTGGAATATGAGGACAAATGAGTTGGGATATAAGAACGGAGGGATGGAATGGTGCGCTACCTCTTGGACCATCGGGGATCGAACGTCGACTCCGCAAGAAGCGAGTCCATCGCCGTACCGACCAGTCCAAGGGGGGTCGATGTTGGGGGCAAAAATATTAATCATATTGTAATTTCAAAATCAATTATAAAATACTTAAGAGAAACTAATACAACTGAACAACAATATGACGACTCACGTCTCATGACTCAACCTACTACCTTGTGATGGTTCCGGGTGTCATTGTCTCGGCGGCCCGGTCTCTGATTAGGTCTGGTTAGTTATGTGGTTAACTTGGCTGTCACACGCAGTTACTCGTAGTCTGATGTATGAACCACAGCCTGGTTGATCAGGTATCCTTTGGAGGTGTTTATCGAGTTCTTTCTTGAACACTGTGAGGGGTCGGCCAGTTATGTCCCTTATGTGTAGTGGAAGCGTGTTGAACAGTCTCGGGCCTCTGATGTTGATAGTTCTCTCTTGAACACTGTGAGGGGTCGGCCAGTTATGCTCCTTATGTGTAGTGGAAGCGTGTTGAACAGTCTCGGGCCTCTGATGTTGATAGTTCTCTCTTGAACACTGTGAGGGGTCGGCCAGTTATGTCCATTATGTGTAGTGGAAGCGTGTTGAACAGTCTCGGGCCTCTGATGTTGATAGTTCTCTCTTGAACACTGTGAGGGGTCGGCCAGTTATGTCCCTTATGTGTAGTGGAAGCGTGTTGAACAGTCTCGGGCCTCTGATGTTGATAGTTCTCTCTTGAACACTGTGAGGGGTCGGCCAGTTATGTCCCTTATGTGTAGTGGAAGCGTGTTGAACAGTCTCGGGCCTCTGATGTTGATATTTCTCTCTTGAACACTGTGAGGGGTCGGCCAGTTATGTCCCTTATGTGTAGTGGAAGCGTGTTGAACAGTCTCGGGCCTCTGATGTTGATAGTTCTCTCTTGAACACTGTGAGGGGTCGGCCAGTTATGTCCATTATGTGTAGTGGAAGCGTGTTGAACAGTCTCGGGCCTCTGATGTTGATAGTTCTCTCTTGAACACTGTGAGGGGTCGGCCAGTTATGCCCCTTATGTGTAGTGGAAGCGTGTTGAACAGTCTCGGGCCTCTGATGTTGATAGTTCTCTCTTGAACACTGTGAGGGGTCGGCCAGTTATGCCCCTTATGTGTAGTGGAAGCGTGTTGAACAGTCTCGGGCCTCTGATGTTGATAGTTCTCTCTTGAACACTGCGAGGGGTCAGCCAGTTATGTCCCTTATGTGTAGTGGAAGCGCGTTGAACAGTCTCGGGCCTCTGATGTTGATAGTTCTCTCTTGAACACTGTGAGGGGTCGGCCAGTTATGTCCCTTATGTGTAGTGGAAGCGTGTTGAATAGTCTCGGGCCTCTGATGTTGATAGTTCTCTCTTGAACACTGTGAGGGGTCGGCCAGTTATGTCCCTTATGTGTAGTGGAAGCGTGTTGAACAGTCTCGGGCCTCTGATGTTGATAGTTCTCTCTTGAACACTGTGAGGGGTCGGCCAGTTATGTCCATTATGTGTAGTGGAAGCGTGTTGAACAGTCTCGGGCCTCTGATGTTGATAGTTCTCTCTCAGAGTACCTGTTGCACCTCTGCTTTTCAACGGGGGTATTCTGCACATCCTGCCATGCCTCCTGGTCTCATGTGATGTTATTTCTGTGTGCAGGTTTGGGACCAGCCCCTCTACTATTTTCCACGTGTAAATTATTATGTATCTCTCCCGCCTGCGCTCAAGAGAATACAAGCCTTTTCGTCGGTGCCAGTAATTGTTCCACATCTACACACGGACATAACACCACATGAGACCAGGAGGCATGGCAGGATGTGCAGAATACTCCCGGTACATTGCAGGGGTGAAAAAGACCTTCAGAGAGAACTCTATCAACATCAGAGGTCTAAGGCTTTCGTCACAGAGCCCCAACATAAACAAACTCCTGTTTGATCAAGACAGGAACTTTGCTTTTGAGCTCAAGTTAAGAGTATCATTGTGTGGTGAGAGAGAGTCCACCTGTCATCCCTGCTACCAGTAGTCAACTCCCACCAGTGACTCACGTGAGCCTTTGCATGACTTGACACTGCATGACAGATGACTCTTTCGTGACGTGTTAGACATGACGAGGATGGCTTGATCGTTGTGTGTCATACCTGGATTGTACCTGGATGGGGTTCTGGTAGTTGTTCTACTCTAAGCCTGGCCCGGGGACAGACTTGACTTGTGAGAGCTTGGTCCAACAGGCTGTTGCTATCGTTAATTGATGTTTCTCATGGTTGTGTGAGTCATTATATTACCAGATATGGTACCCAGTGGTGTCTGGGTCGACCCTGAAATGCCTATGAGAGTCCCCTACTCCTCACAATTCACCCTGCAAGATTGGATGAGGCTAGCGTAAAGCCTCTGACAAACAAAGCTTTATGAAAGGTAAAGATGATCAATATTTTGTTACAGTTTGTATCTACATTTGATTTCCATTGTTGGTCTTTCTAGTTCTTGCAAGAAGGTTCTCTTGAGAGAGAGAGAGAGAGAGAGAGAGAGAGAGAGAGAGAGAGAGAGAGAGAGAGAGAGAGAGAGAGAGAAACATGAGTCCTCAACTTGTTATACACATAACCAAGGAAGCATAAGGTAAAAAAAAATAAACCCGTAAGAAGAAGGGAATAAAAAGGGAGAGGGGGCGGGGGGCAAAAAGTGTGATAGATGGTGGAGCCGACCAGAGCCGTCCGCCGCCAGGGGAAAAAATGTTGAGTAACTGCCATACTCGGAGGAGGCGGCCGGCAAGAACCCAAAAATTATTGTAGGGAGCGCGGCAACTTTGGGAGGGATGGGGCGGGAGGGGGGGGGGGTACATCGAGGAATGGCAGGAATAGGGAATAGTAGGATGGGAGAGGTGTGATAATGGGGGGGAGAGGGGGAGAGAGAGGGGAAAGGGAAGTAGAGTTGGTAAAGAAGAGGTTAAGTGGGAGTGGAGAGGGAGAAGAGCAGGAACAGGGAGATGCTGGGAGAGATGGGAGGGGGAGAGGACCCAATTACAAGCCAACCATGGTCGTCGTGGGAAGGGAGCGTTCAGAGAGCTGCTACAGTGACAAGTCTTTCTCAGGGGAGTGTAGAGTGGTGTGTGTGTGTAAGGCCACACACACACACAGGATTCTGTGTGTGTGTGTGTGTGTGTATGTATATATGTATATATATATATATATATATATATATATATATATATATATATATATATATATATATATATATATGACAATGTCAGACCACGGAGGAAAATGAAACAGGAATTTCCTTAAGTACTTCCGTATATTAAATACATCTTCAGAAGGAACCTTCCTTGATTCCTTCTGAAGATGTATTTAATATACGGAAGTACTTAAGGAAATTCCTGTTTCATTTTCCTCCGTGGTCTGACATTGTCACATTCTTAATCACGTGTTTATTTTCGTGATATACATATATATATATATATATATATATATATATATATATATATATATATATATATATATATATATATATATATATATATATATATATACACACACACACATATATATAATGTCGTACCTAGTAGCCAGAACACACTTCTCGGCCTACTATGCTAGGCCCGATTTGCCTAATAGGCCGAGTGATTTTATTTTCAATAGTTTCCTATTGGTTTATTTTAATTATTATTATATTATATTAAGAACATAAATTATTGATTTAGTTATGTTAGTTTAGGTTAGGTTAAGATAGGTTAGGTTAGGTAGGGTAGGTTAGGTTCGGTCGTATATCTACGTTCGTTCTAACTCAATTTAAGAATAAATTTTAGAAAGAAGGGACGAGAATTTTTTCAGTGTCAGAGTAGTTAATAAATGGAATGCATTAGACAGTGATGTGGTGGAGGCTGACTCCATACACAGTTTACAACGTAGATATGATAGAGCCCAGTAGGCTCAGGAACCTGTACACCAGTTGATTGACGGTTGAGAGGCGGGACCAAAGAGCCAGAGCTCAACCCCCACAAGCACAACTAGGCGAGTGTACACACACACGAGAGCCTGAATGGACGCTTGAGAATAAGACGAGTCATAGAGATGTAAGAACATTTTCTTTCAGTGTAATAGTGGGAATGAAAACGGAATGTATTGAAGGAGCAGGTTGCAAAACAGAATAAGTTGCAATTTTGAAGTGTAAAGGTGATAATAAAATAGGTCAGAATTCACTACATTAGAAAAAAACGCCGGAGTCAAAGAGCTAAAGTTCGACTCTACACACAGACAACCTGAAAACAGGTTGCTTTGTCAATGACAAAGCAACCTGTTTTCAGGCGAGGCTCGTTAAAGCGGCCGTTGTTCCCACTGACGCATTCATAAATTTTAACTATTATGTTTTAAAAATATGTTTGTTCTCGTATATAAATTAATATTATTATACATTAAAGTTCAATGTATAGTTGGGCGAGTTAGGTGTTTAGGTTCTGTTGGCGATTATTTGTATTTGAAGTACGTGGGTGAAGCATTTACAGCGTTGTGGTTCGAACACAAGTCGTCAGTGAAGCACTTGTTCCGGAAGTGTTCGGACGTCAGCAGTTGTGAGTCGTGTGTAAACCGTTTTTCATTCACAAACGGGAAGGACGAAGTGACGTGTGAGGAAGGTGTGGGGGAGGACGAACAGTGACGTGACCCACAGATATCACACTAACGTGATGCATCAATGAACAAATCCACAAGGGCCGTGACGAGGATTCGAACCTACGTATGTGAGCATCCTAGACGCTGTCGTAACTCAAGTCGATTAAGGCAGCATCTGGGATGCTCACAGACGAAGGTTCGAATCCTCGTCACGGCCCTTGTGGATTTGTTCAATGACGTGACGTCTGGTGAACAGTGGCAGGGAATAGGGCCGACCTGAAGGCAGTTGGGAGGGTCGTGCCCTGATGAGCCACAGTGTGTGAATCCTTCAAGAGGTTCGTTTGGATTGAAGCCTATTTGTGGATATATCTAACTGAGGATATAACTAAATGTGGATACTGTATAACTAGACCTGACCCTTCACATGCAAGTTAAGATTGAAAAAGAACCGATTAGTGGCCGTCAAATAGAAGTTTTGTAGGTGACTTGAGAGCCCGCCAAATTTGGACTACGTGAGACAAGCGTCGTTGCCTCAAATATATTTACAGTAATAGCCTGTTAAACTGTCGTATGTTGCTTGGTGCAGCGAGATCAAGTGACCGGTGATCTTGTATGATACTTAGGAATGTATATTAGAATATTTGTGGAAATAACGCGATGATATAACGAGTTTAAAGTGAATTGACATTATAGAGGCAGGAGCGACACATTCACGCAGCCGAGGTCAGTGATTGACTGAGGGTAGAGCACCCCCGGCGGACGGAGAATTCTGGTGTGGACTCGCCCGGTGATGGGGGAGTAACCCTTCCCGGTACACACCGGTCAGCGAATATGGAATTTTATTTAATAAATGTTATTTGTCTTATGATGTGATATTATTTTATTATTTTGTGGGAATGGAATTACAGGTTTATGTATGGTGGACGCGGTTCGTCCTTAGCTGAGGTAGCAGCGATAGACGAGGTCCTGCAAGAGTATGTCTGACGCAATGAAAGGAGATAGAGTTGGTATTTTGTAGATCGTTAACATATATTCAAATTTGAAAAAAAAGTTAACATATTTTGTTCTGTGGTTGTCATTTTCTGACTGTTTATATCTCCAAAGTGTAGAAAATGGGTACTGTTCCCACAGACCTTGCTTTGAACTTTGTGCTTAGACATCTTTGGGAAGACGTCTTGAAGGTAGGGCTGTTAGCAACAGCCCTAAGCTGTCTTCAACAGCCCTAAGCTGTCTTCAACAGCCCTAAGCTGTCTTCAACAGCCCTAAGCTGTCTTCAACAGCCCTAAGCTGTCTTCAACAGCCCTAAGCTGTCTTCAACAGCCCTAAGCTGTCTTCAACAGCCCTAAGCTGTCTTCAACAGCCCTAATCTGTCTTCAACAGCCCTAAGCTGTCTTCAACAACCCTCCCCCAGCCTGGCCACCCCAGCACCCTCCCCCTAGCCTGGCCACTCCCAGCACCCTCCCCCAGCCTGGCCACCCCCAGCACCCTCCCCCCAGCCTGGCCACCCCAGCACCCTACCCCTAGCCTGGCCACCCCCAGCACCCTCCCCCAGCTTGGCCACCCCCAGCACCCTCCCCCAGCCTGGCCACCCCAGCACCCTCCCCCTAGCCTGGCCACCCCCAGCACCCTCACCCAGCCTGGCCACCCCCAGCACCCTCCCCCAGCCTGGCCACCCCAGCACCCTCCCCCAGCCTGGCCACCCCCAGCACCCTCCCCCAGCCTGGCCACCCCCAGCACCCTCCCCCCAGCCTGGCCACCCCCAGCACCCTCCCCTAGCCTGGCAACCCCCAGCACCCTCCCCCAGCCTGGCCACCCCCAGCACCCTCCCCCAGCCTGGCCACCCCCAGCACCCTCCCCCCAGCCTGGCCACCCCCAGCACCCTCCCCCAGCCTGGCAACCCCCAGCACCCTCCCCCAGCCTGGCCACCCCCAGCACCCTCCCCCAGCATGGCCACCCCCAGCAACCTCCCCCCAGCCTGGCCACCCCCAGCACCCTCCCCCAGCCTGGCCACCCCCAGCACCCTCCCCCAGCCTGGCCACCCCCAGCACCCTCCCCCAGCCTGGCCACCCCAGCAGAAGGGTGCAGAGAGTAATGTTACGCGCCCATAGATGGCGCAGTAATGGTTATGGCGCCACTGCACGACTCTTACTCTCAAGATTTAAGACTTCCCGCAAGATCCTATGCACTCTGGTGGGGGGGGGGGAGGGTGGGGGAGGAGAGAGCTTCCTTCTCACAACCTTCCCCTTACAGGAGAGGGGAAGGTTGAGGAGTGAGGGGGGGGGGCGTTCTTAGAGGTGCAGACGTGAGGTATATGTGTATGGAGGAGACATGTGCAGTGTGTACGATTTTAATATATATATATACAGTGTATATGTATATATATATATATATATATATATATATATATATATATATATATATATATATAATATCGTGTTCCTTTTGTGTTTACCTTTACGGAAGTTCGAGAACTGTGTCATATATTAGTAATATTAGGCCTACCAGCACTTGATAGGCCTACTAAATTATCTCTGCTAGTTACTTGAGACCCGCCGGACGTGCCCAAACACTTCAAAAATGACATTCGTCTTTTAACAACATTGAACAAAAGGAATTTCCTTTGAGGAACTTATCGGAGTTTAAGATGACGGAAATCAAATAAGAGAAGGTAGGATTGACTGCATCTTCCATAACTGGCAGGAAGCATGCGATATACGAACAAGCAGACAGTTCCGAATATTCGTCTACGAACTGACCGGAAACGAACTTTTTGCACATCAATGTTTCCGTTCAAGAAACACTAAAAGGTGAGAGGTGCAGAGAGAGAGGAACTGATCTGGGTCAAGCCGTGTGGGCACTCCAGACGTGCTCTAACAACTGGCTATTAGACTTCAACTCCCACAAATGCACAGTGATGAGGACAGGAGACAGAAATTACAAAACCCTTACAGCAGTACATAATGAACTGCTTACAGATTGCTACAAAACATAAGGAACTGAAAGAAGACACAGCTAACACAGAGATACACATTACAGGAATAACGTTTGCAGAATATGCCAAACAAGCCAACGTATATATTCAATATATGTAACCTACATGAGACTCAAGCATAAGTATGCAGCACTGACATAGAAGTACCACATGAAATATCACAAAATATATCAATTATCCCCCTGGTATGTATGAAATAAAAGGGGGGAATTATCCCCAGTTATACATAAAAGATTGGTTCCTGCCCTGAAGGACCTGAGCTACGAGTAAGGACTGAGGGAACTGAACCTCCCCCACCCAGAAGGAAGAAACACGGGGTCATGTTAGCGACATAGAAGATTCAAAAGGCAACAGACCAGGTGGACAAAGCAACACTTTATTATTATTATTATTATTATTATTATTTTCTACCACAGACGTGGCCAGACATTTACAATGCTAACCAGCATATATACATTTTCTTCTGTCCTCCATGGACAGGGTTAGAGATGTGTTAAACATACAGTTCAAGGGTTTACTGCAACACTGTGTGGGGTTGGGACACAGCGGTGAGAGAGGGCACAGATTCTGTGTATCCTCCACACCCACACACCAAGACTGTTAGAAACAACTTGTTCACTATAACTTCACTATATACACAATATTTATATTCCAAGTGAAATAGGGAATATCAGAGAGCAGTCATTGCATGGGACTATTAGCTATTCAGAAGGCGGGGCCCAGGAGCTGATGATCCAAAGAACACAAACCAGCACACATGTACCCATCCCCCACAACAAACCCCCCCTCAACCCTCCGCTCCCACATACCCACTCATGCTCCCTCTTAGGCGGGACCAAAGAGCTGAAGCTCAACCCCCGCAAGCACAATTAGGTGAATACAAACCCCCCAGCCTCCCCCACAACCCCCCCTACATACCCCCTCGTCCTCCCCCACAACCCCCCAGCCTCCCCCCCCACATACCCCCTCGTCCTCTCCAACAAACCCCCCAGCCTGCCCCACAAACCCCCCAGCCTGCCCCACAAACCCCCCAGCCTGCCCCACAAACCCCCCAGCCTGCCCCACAAACCCCCCTCAACCCTCCCCCACAAACCCCCCAGCCTGCCCCACAAACCCCCCCGCCTGCCCCACAAACCCCCCCTCAACCCTCCCCCACAAACCCCCCAGCCTGCCCCACAAACCCCCCTCTACCCTCCCCCACAAACCCCCCAATCTCCCCCACAACCCCCTCCCCCACAGGGGGTACCGAGGCCCTGCTCTATCTCAAGTCATCTCCGCACACTCACGGATCAAGTGTCGCAGATTACTGGCATATATTGAGTCCTAAATCGCTTCTCCACTTTGCAATAAGTAGCGACTTGGGCCACTGATAAAAAAAACATCCTTGTAATTCCGCCCCCTATCACCACCTACCACTAAGAACGAGTGCTATCTTATCCATCTTATCTTACGCTATCTTATCTCGGGCGTGCGCTATCTTGTTGCACTCGACGCAATCAACTGCACTGCGGTTGGCACTATTGCAAGCAGAGATTTAGCTCTGCTTGCAATAGCAGAGCTAAATTCCTACCTTTCGTAAAATACTGATTTAATGCATACAGACACACAAGCATACAAGCTTTTCTCCCCCCCCCCTCCACTCCCTCTCTATACAACCCTTCAGGTACAAGGGATCCTTCCCCCCCCTCCACTCCCTCTCTATACAACCCTTCAGGTACAAGGGATCCTTCCCCCCCCCCCTCCACTCCCTCTCTATACAACCCTTCAGGTACAAGGGATCCTTCCCCCCCCCCTCCACTCCCTCTCTATACAACCCTTCAGGTACAAGGGATCCTTCCCCCCCCCCCTCCACTCCCTCTCTATACAACCCTTCAGGTACAAGGGATCCTTCTCCCCCCCTCCACTCCCTCTCTATACAACCCTTCAGGTACAAGGGATCCTTCTCCCCCCCTCCACTCCCTCTCTATACAACCCTTCAGGTACAAGGGATCCTTCCCCCCCCCCTCCACTCCCTCTCTATACAACCCTTCAGGTACAAGGGATCCTTCCCCCCCCTCCACTCCCTCTCTATACAACCCTTCAGGTACAAGGGATCCTTCCCCCCCCCTCCACTCCCTCTCTATACAACCCTTCAGGTACAAGGGATCCTCCCCCCCCTCCCTCCCTTCCCCCCCCCACACACACACACACAAAAGGGAATGGTCAGCAAATTAATTACAGTATGTAATTGCGTAGTTGCAACGCTCGGATGCAGAGGATGGTGAATTATGTGAGCCTGGAATGTTGTTATGTGACTCAAATATGCAGTTATGTGATCCTAATATTGAGTTATGTGATCCTAATATTGAGTTATGTGATCCTAATATGCAGTTATGTGATTCAAATATGCAGTTATGTGATTCAAATATGCAGTTATGTGATCCTAATATTGAGTTATGTGATCCTAATATGCAGTTATGTGATCCTAATATGCAGTCATGTGATCCTAATATGCAGTTATGTGATTCAAATATGCAGTTATGTGATCCTAATATGCAGTTATGTGATCTAATATTGAGTTATGTGATCCTAATATTGAGTTATGTGATCCTAATATGCAGTTATGTGATCCTAATATTGAGTTATGTGATCCTAATATTGAGTTATGTGATTCAAATATGCAGTTATGTGATCCTAATATTGAGTTATGTGATCCTAATATTGAGTTATGTGATCCTAATATTGAGTTATGTGATCCTAATATTGAGTTATGTGATCTAATATTGAGTTATGTGATTCAAATATGCAGTTATGTGATCCTAATATTGAGTTATGTGATTCAAATATGCAGTTATGTGATCCTAATATTGAGTTATGTGATCCTAATATGCAGTTATGTGATTCAAATATGCAGTTATGTGATCCTAATATTGAGTTATGTGATCCTAATATGCAGTTATGTGATTCAAATATGCAGTTATGTGATCTAATATTGAGTTATGTGATCCTAATATTGAGTTATGTGATCCTGATATGCAGTTATGTGATCTAATATTGAGTTATGTGATCCTGATATGCAGTTATGTGATCCTAATATGCAGTTATGTGATAGTGGATAAGCGGAAAAGAGGAAGATAAAAGGATAAATCAGGATGAAGGAGTGACCAGTGAAGCACGGGAAAGGGAAACAGGAAAGGAAATACAACAGGAAAGGGGAAACAGATAACAATACCTGGATAAAACTGGATAGTTTCCCCTGGAAACGTGGATAGTTTTCTGAGAGAAGTTCCGGACCAACCGGGCTGTGGTGGGTATGTGGGTCTGCGGGCCGCTCCAAGCAACAGCCTGGTGGACCAAACTCTCACACGTCAAGCCTGGCCTCGGGCCGGGCTTGGGGGAGTAGAACAACTCCCAGAACCCTATCAAGATATGACCTCAAAAGTTAGTTATAATATAAATCTATTGACTCAGGAGACATTAAGACAAAATTGGGGCCCAAGAGCTTGGCCTTGCAGGCACAACTAGACGAGCACAAACCTCCCAACACACACACACACACACACACACACACTAGCCACCATACACACAATTCCAAGGTGACTTGTTGAACACCAAGACGCATTTTAAGGCTGCTCCAGAACCCACTATTACCCTCTATTACAAAAGTTACTCCCTCAACGGCGCATAGAAAACGAGTTACCGATATATAGAAAACGAAGTTCCCGCCATTCATCTCTAAATTATTTCTCTCTTGGGATTGGCTCGCGAGAATGACGGGGGGAGCAGAGAGAATTTAATAATTTTTTTACTCATAACAATTTTATTATGAAACTTTGTCCAAAAATCATATACTTTTGTGTGTGTGTGAAAGTTGCCGGCAGTTAGTTGGCGAACTTTTAAAATTTGGGTCCCTGGAATATATTGATTATATCAGCTTTCCTTCCTAACAGACTATTATGTGCCCAATTAAGAGTTTATATTTGACACTATATATATATCCAGGGATCCGAACACAAGCACACGCTGCAAGATTCGAACACACACGCTGCACGATCCGAACACTGTTAGATCCAAACGTACACTACATAATCCGAACACACAAGATCCAAACACACACTACATAACCCGAACACACAAGATCCAAACGACATTGCATAATTCGAACACACACCGCATGATACGGAAACTCGATGATCCGAACGGAACTTCTTACACAAATCCGTCGGTAGATTTCTTCTGTAAGTTTGTAAAACTGAGTAATGACCACTAATGAGTTAGTGATCACCTGGGTACCTGTCGATCACCGGCTGTCACCTGTCCCCAGGAACAGGTAGAGACGGGGTGTGGACTAATCAGGTTAATTCCAGGTGAGATCAGAGAGCCAACCCGTCCTCGACTCAAGTCCATTCCATCCAGCGGTCGACCCCACAGACGCATTCATAAATTTTTACATGCTGTTCATTCAAAACGGGAATTTTCTCAAATATAAATTAATATTATAATATATTAGCATATTGTGCATATATAGGCATAGGTTAGGTTAGGTGTTTAGGTTCTGTTGGCGATTATTTGTATTTGTAGTACGTGGGTGAAGCATTTACAGCGTTGTGGTTCGAACAAAAGTCGTCAGTGAAGAACTTGTTCCGGAAGTGTTCGAACGTCATCAGTTGTGAGTCGTGTGTAAACCGTTTTTCAATCATAAACAGCGGGTTTGGCGGGTGGATGGAATGGACTTTTGGGTCTTTGGAGGACGGGCTGAGAGAACAATGTGTTATAGGAAGTTGTCCATGCTGCTCGGAGCTTCGAATGACACCACCCTGGAAACACAAACCGAAACTGTCTCTATTTTCCGCTTGTAATAAAGTTGTTACATCTTGGCTTAACGTGTTTATAACGTATTAGAACGTAGTTACAACTTGCTATATTGGTTGTTATAACTGGTTAGGTGTTAAAACTTGTTCGAACGTTGTACCAACGTCGTAGTTTGGGTGTGTGTTTGGCGGGCAGTATTTATAAACAAAATTTTATATATATATTATATATATATATATATGTCGTACCTAGTAGCCAGAACGCACTTCTCAGCCTACTATGCAAGGCCCGATTTGCCTAATAAGCCAAGTTTTCCTGAATTAATATATTTTCTCTAATTTTTTTCTTATGAAATGATAAAGCTTCCCATTTCATTATGTATGAGGTAAATTTTTTGTTATTGAAATTAAAATTAACGTAGATATATGACCGAACCTAACCAACCCGACCTAACCTAACCTAACCTATCTCTATAGGTTAGGTTCGGTTAGGAAGCCGAAAAAGTTAGGTTAGGCTAGGTTAGGTAAGTTAGGTAGTCGAAAAACAATTATTTCATGAAAACTTGGCTTATTAGGCAAATCGGGCCTTGCATAGTAGGCTGAGAAGTGTGTTCTGGCTACTAGGTACGACATATATATATATATACATGTCGTACCTAGTAGCCAGAACGCACTTCTCAGCCTACTATGCAAGGCCCAATTTGCCTAACAAGCCAAGTTTTCATGAATTAATTGTTTTTCGAGTACCTAACCTAACCTAACTTTTTCGGCTATCTAACCTAACCTAACCTATAAAGATAGGTTAGGTTAGGTAGGGTTGGTTAGGTTCGGTCATATATCTACGTCAATTTTAACTCCAATAAAAAAAATTGACCTCATACATAATGAAATGGGTAGCTTTATCATTTCATAAGCAAAAAATTAGAGAAAATATATTAATTCAGGAAAACTTGGCTTATTAGGCAAATCGGGCCTTGCATAGTAGGCTGAGAAGTGCGTTCTGGCTACTAGGTACGACATATATATATATATATATATATATATATATATATATATATATATATATATATATATACATATATATATATATATATATATATATATATATATATATATATATATATATATATATATATATATTCACACAGTCACTGACAAGTTATGGAGTGAGGGAGCGTAGAGAGAGAGGGAGGGGGTCCAGACCATTACCCAGGACCCCCTCCTCCTCTCCCATAGTAGCACTACACTATATTCCTTAATGGACCCCGGGGCCCACATTGTAATTATCTCCTGGACAGTTTGGGAGAGAGAAGAGAGAAGAGAGAGAGGAGTAATGAGGAGGAATTGGTGCTGGTGGAGAGATGTTTTATTTTCTACCACAGATGTGGTCATTTGCCGCTAAACAGCCTCGTCTGGAGGTAATTTGAAGTTTTTTGAGATAACATCTTATCTTGTCTTGTTTGAGATAACATCTTGAGATGTTATCTTGAGATGTTATCGCTAGATGGAGGCGCTAACATCTTGAGATGTTATCTTGAGATGATTTCGGGGCTTTTTAGTGTCCCCGCGGCCCGGTCCTCGACCAGGCCTCCACCCCCAGGAAGCAGCTCGTGACAGCTGACTAACACCCAGGTACCTATTTTACTGCTAGGTAACAGGGGCATAGGGTGAAAGAAACTCTGCCCATTGTTTCTCGCCGGCGCCCGGGATCGAACCCAGGATCACAAGTCCAACGTGCTGTCCGCTCGGCCGACCGGCTTCTCCCGATAGGGATGCTCATCCCATCTGATCTTCACACGTCTCTGGGAGGATGCTGGAGCAGACTCGACAATCTCTACAATCCTCCCCCCCCCCTATATACAGGATTACATTCCTACACACACTACGGGCTCACCATAGCCCGTGCTACTTGGAACTTAAGATTCAGGTAGCAAATCTTAAAACAACAACAACAACGATTAAATCCCCCCCTATATACAGGATTAATTATACAGGATTAACAACTGACTCACAACAGGTGTAAATAGATTTCAATACCGTTGTTGGCCTCTTCTTGAATCACTTGTGATTTATAGACTAAATTATTGAATATTATAGAAAGGATGAGATGAATGATTCTAGCACGACCTTTCTCTGATGTTCCTTGTGATTTCTCTTCACTTGCGATGGTAGTTGAAAAATTAACTCTCCAAAGTTCGCAATATAATTTTAATACGGTGTGAGATGCGATTACATGACCGTGTCCACATTTTCAGAGGCAGCACTGGGTGTTGGCACGCTGTTGGCACTTGGCTGGCATTGTTTCCTGTGTAGTGCCGCGACAATGTCCAATCTTCTATTGGACATTGTATAGTGACAATCTACCTACCTTCCTACCCACTCCCTACTCGTTATCTACCTCCCCTCCCCTCATCTACCTTCCCCCTCATCTCATCTACCCTCCCCCATCTACTTCTCCTTCCCCTCATCTACTTTCCCGTCCCCTCATCTACCAATAACAAAATACGAGACCCTGTGCTCACACTGCAACGGTTGGTACCCCTGCTCCTCTTAACACCTCTTCCCTCTCCCTTCCTCCAATTATCTCTCACTTTCCCTCCTCTCCCCTATCACCATCTCCGTCTCCCCTCATCGTTTACATCTCTCTCTCTCTCTCTCTCTCTCTCTCTCTCTCTCTCTCTCTCTCTCTCTCTCTCTCTCTCTCTCTCTCCCCTCTCTCTCTCTCACCTCTCTCTCCCTCTCTCTCTCACCTCTCTCTCTCACCTCTCTCTCTCTCACCTCTCTCTCACCTCTCTCTCACCTCTCTCTCCCTCTCTCTCACCTCTCTCTCACCTCTCTCTCACCTCTCTCTCCCTCTCTCTCACCTCTCTCTCCCTCTCTCTCTCTCACCTCTCTCTCCCTCTCTCTCTCACCTCTCTCTCCCTCTCCCTCTTTCCCTCTCCCTCTCTCCCTCTCCCTCTCTCTCTCCCCCTCTCCCTCTCCCTCTCCCTCTCTCTCCCTCTCTCTCTCTCCCTCTCTCTCTCTCCCTCTCTCTCTCTCCCTCTCTCTCTCTTACCTCTCTCCTGATCCCTTCCATCTCCCCTTTTATCCTCTACTCATCCACGTTGTTTCTATGTCTCAATCTTCATTTGTTTTTCTTTTTTTCTCTCCTGTCTCATTTTATTGCTCTCATTCTTCATTTTCTCTTTCGTATCAGGAGTTTTGTTTGTTATTCTATTTCTTGTTTTTAATCAGCATCTGTTGTAGTTTTTTCTCTTGTCATCTTGTTCTCGTATCCCAGCTCCTTGTTCTCGTATCCCAGCTCCTTGTTCTCGTATCCCAGCTCCTTGTTCTCGTATCCCAGCTCCTTGTTCTCGTATCCCAGCTCCTTGTCCTCGTATCCCAGCTCCTTGTTCTCGTATCCCAGCTCCTTGTTCTCGTATCCCAGCTCCTTGTCCTCGTATCCCAGCTCCTTGTTCTCGTATCCCAGCTCCTTGTTCTCGTATCCCAGCTCCTTGTTCTCGTATCCCAGCTCCTTGTCCTCGTATCCCAGCTCCTTGTTCTCGTATCCCAGCTCCTTATCCTCGTATCCCAGCTCCCTGTCCTCATATCCCAGCTCCCTGTCCTCATATCCCAGCTCCCTGTCCTCATATCCCAGCTCCTTGTCCTCATATTCCAGCTCCCTGTCCTCATATCCCAGCTCCTTGTCCTCATATCCCAGCTCCTTGTCCTCATATCCCAGCTCCTTGTCCTCATATCCCAGCTCCCTGTCCTCATATTCCAGCTCCCTGTCCTCATATCCCAGCTCCTTGTCCTCATATTCCAGCTCCATGTCCTCATATCCCAGCTCCCTGTCCTCATATCCCAGCTCCCTGTCCTCATATCCCTTTAAAGTGCTGCATAGTCACACTGGCTTAGTGATTTCTCCTGATATTTAGCCAATGGGGGACTGGGTAGCTGAGTGGACAGCGCTCTAGACTGGTGGACCTAGGGACCGGGATTTGATCCCTGCACCCGGCGGTGACAGATGGGCAGAGTTTCCTTATCACTGATGCCACTGTTCACCTAGCAGTAAATAGGTACCTGGGAGTTAGTCAGCTGCTACGCGCTGCTTCCTAGATGTGTGTGTATGCGTGTGAAAAAAATAAAAAAATAGTAGTTATCTTGAGATCTTCTTCTTGAGGTTATCTTGAGATGATTTCGGGGCTTTTTTGTGTCCCCGCGGCCCGGTCGGGCCGAAAGAGCAGAGCTCAACCCCCGCAAGCATAACTATGTTAATACAACTAAGTGAATACAACTAGGTGAATACAACTAGGTGAATACAACTAGGTGAATACAACTAGGTGAATACAACTAGGTGAATACAACTAGGTGAATACAACTAGGTAAATACACACAGCCCATTAATTGCTAAACTAATTGGGATCTAACCAGCAACATAGACGCTGTGGCATATTGACAAGGCACTGAGGGGAGAGGCACTCGACTGTGGCTCTGACTGGGTGCCGCCGCCCTCGTGCCACGGGCACCCATCCAGAGAGTGCCAGTGCCTCCAGTTACGCCAGCACCCTCCACTCCGGGTGCTGGCGTAACCAAAATTAACATCCCCGCGGGAAATTTGTTCTGTGTGTGTGTGTGTGTGTGTGTGTGTACTCACCTAATTGTGCTTGCGGGGGTTGAGCTCTGGCTCTTTGGTCCCGCCTCTCAACCGTCAATCAACTGGTGTACAGATTCCTGAGCCTATTGGGCTCTATCATATCTACATTTGAAGCTGTGTATGGAGTCAGCCTCCACCACATCACTTCCTAATGCATTCCATTTACTAACTACTCTGACACTGAAAAAGTTCTTTCTAACGTCTCTGTGGCTCATTTGGGTACTCAGCTTCCACCTGTGTCCCCTTGTTCGCGTCCCACCAGTGTTGAATAGTTCATCCTTGTTTACCCGGTCGATTCCCCTGAGGATTTTGTAGGTTGTGATCATGTCCCCCCTTACTCTTCTGTCTTCCAGTGCCGTAAGGTGCATTTCCCGCAGCCTTTCCTCATAACTCATGCCTCTTAGTTCTGGGACTAGTCTAGTAGCATACCTTTGGACTTTTTCCAGCTTCGTCTTGTGCTTGACAAGGTACGGGTGTGTGTGTGTGTGTGTCACAGATCACATTAAAAAAAAAAATGCAAGGGGAGAAAACCCCATTGAAAGTCCAACAGTATTTAAGTACTGTGGCTCATATATAGAGTGAGCTAGGGAGAGAGAGCATCCCACGTGAGGGCTAACTTCTACGCACATAAAACTGTTCAAAGTCACAGACCTACACAGGTGAATGTTACCACCACCACCACCATTTCTCTCTCTCTCTCTCTCTCTCTCTCTCTCTCTCTCTCTCTCTCTCTCTCTCTCTCTCTCTCTCTCTGTCTCTCGTCCACGGTTTCTCTTTCCTATAGATATAGGCGCGTTTTTCCCTGAACTGCATTCACAGAAACGTTTTTTGTTTTATATTTACAATATTTCTGTTTTTTTACAACTGCTACAATTATCGGTATAGCCTGTAGGCCTGAAGATAGCTCCCCACAGACCCCGACTGTTCTCGGACTAGCCCCTAGCCCCTAGCCTTCTATAGGGTTAGTCTGAGCCACAACATTGGTCAACACCACCTCCGCCGAAGGCTCGTCCTCTCGATCCCTGAGGCTAGCCCATTCCCACCCCCCTTAGGCAAGGCTCACAGCCCACCCTCAGTCTAGCCCCCCAACCTCAGGCTAGCCCCCAACCTCTCAAGACTAGCCCCCAACCTCTCAAGACTAGCCCCCAACCTCTCAAGACTAGCCCCTAACCTCTCAACACTAGCCCCCAACCTCTCAAGACTAGCCCCTAACCTCTCAACACTAGCCCCCAACCTCTCAACACTAGCCCCCAACCTCTCAAGACTAGCCCCCAACCTCTCAAGACTAGCCCCCAACTTCTCAAGACTAGCCCCCAACTTCTCAAGACTAGCCCCCAACCTCTCAAGACTAACCCCTAACCTCTCAAGACTAACCCCTAACCTCTCAAGACTAGCCCCTAACTTCTCAAGACTAGCCCCCAACCTCTCAAGACTAACCCCTAACCTCTCAAGACTAACCCCTAACCTCTCAAGACTAGCCCCCAACCTCTCAAGACTAGCCCCCAACCTCTCAAGACTAGCCCCAACCTCTCAAGACTAGCCCCTAACCTCTCAAGACTAGCCCCTAACCTCTCAAGACTAGCCCCTAACCTCTCAAGACTAGCCCCTAACCTCTCAAGACTAGCCCCTAACCTCTCAAGACTAGCCCCTAACCTCTCAAGACTAGCCCCTAACCTCTCAAGACTAGCCCCTAACCTCTCAAGACTAGCCCCTAACCTCTCAAGACTAGCCCCTAACCTCTCAAGACTAGCCCCTAACCTCTCAAGACTAGCCCCTAACCTCTCAAGACTAGCCCCTAACCTCTCAAGACTAGCCCCCAACCTCTCAAGACTAGCCCCCAACCTCTCAAGACTAGCCCCTAACCTCTCAAGACTAGCCCCTAACATCTCAAGACTAGCCCCTAACCTCTCAAGACTAGCCCCTAACCTCTCAAGACTAGCCCCCAACCTCTCAAGACTAGCCCCAACCTCTCAAGACTAGCCCCCAACCTCTCAAGACTAGCCCCCAACCTCTCAAGACTAGCCCCCAACCTCTCAAGACTAGCCTCCAACCTCTCAAGACTAGGCCCCCAACCTCTCAACACTAGCCCCAACCTCTCAACACTAGCCCCAACCTCTCAACACTAGCCCCCAACCTCTCAAGACTAGCCCCCAACCTCTCAAGACTAGCCCCCAACCTCTCAAGACTAGCCCCAACCTCTCAAGACTAGCCCCCAACCTCTCAAGACTAGCCCCCAACCTCTCAAGACTAGCCCCCAACCTCTCAACACTAGCCCCAACCTCTCAACACTAGCCCCAACCTCTCAACACTAGCCCCAACCTCTCAACACTAGCCCCCAACCTCTCAACACTAGCCCCAACCTCTCAAGACTAGCCCCCAACCTCTCAAGACTAGCCCCAACCTCTCAAGACTAGCCCCCAACCTCTCAAGACTAGCCCCCAACCTCTCAAGACTAGCTCCCAACCTCTCAAGACTAGCCCCTAACCTCTCAAGACTAGCCCCCAACCTTTCTAGCCCCTAACCTCTCAGACTATCCTCCGTCTCAGCCTCCCAGAGCAGATACCTTGAAAAGATGAGAGAAATCCATCTCAATTTAGGGCGACAGGCGGAGGATGGCGTCGCCCTACACCAGAAAAGGAAGTCGCAGAGGGGAAGGTGTGAGAGGGTGTGAGGGGTTTTAGGGGGGTGAACGTAGGGGTTCCCTGAGGGGAGTGGGCGTCCAGGAAAGTGAGGGGAAGGGGGGGTTGGGGGGGTTTGAAGGAGTTGCTGAGGTTGTGAAGAGACAGGTTGAAGAGGTTTCGAGAGGGTGAGATGAGGGAGGGTCGCTCTCTCTCTCTCTCTCTCCCTAAGGGAATCTTCATGATTAATGATCAAATAAAATGCATCGCAGTTTGCAGGAAGGAGGGGGGGGGGAGGGGCACATTACCCCATCTCCACACCCCCTCCCAACCACCACAACCTACCAACTCACAACCCAAGAGATCTACAACCCCCCCCCCCAATACCCGTACAAATACCTCATCACTACGTTATTACACCCAATTATAGGCAAAAATTATAGAATATTTTTTATTATATTTAGTTGCTCGGTGCATAATATTTTACAATATACATAGAGAAGTAAAAATAATAATTCCAGGAACATTTATTATGATATTGTATGAATTGTCGTGTGGGGGAGGGGGGGTAGCCTTTGGCACAGTGTCACTTGGCACTCTTTGCAGAGTCTGTGGTGAGAGTGATGGACACCGCCTTGACCACTACCTACGTGAATGTGAACACCTGAGAGACATTAGGAATATGTGTAGAATAATAAACCCCACATTGTTTGAGTTAGGAAAACACTATTTGTCAAATATTGATACTGTTCTTAAAAGATTTCCCCATTTTGCACCCGCAAGATAACGTAAGCTTTTAAGGGTTGATAGATGTTAATCTTCTTGTTTGAGGAGCTGTTCACTTGAGATAGTTAAGCAAGTCCCAGCTGTGTCTGGGTACAAGTGACAGGATGAACAACCCAGCGGGTTTTCTTCCTATTGGGGAGTGTTGTACATGCTGGTATGGCGGTGTGTCCACTCACAGGATGAGTGGCGCTGCCCAATACTGTCACTATGGCGGTGTGTCCACTCACAGGATGAGTGGCGCTGCCCAATACTGTCACTATGGCGGTGTGTCCACTCACAGGATGAGTGGCGCTGCCCAATACTGTCACTATGGCGGTGTGTCCACTCACAGGATGAGTGGCGCTGCCCAATACTGTCACTATGGCGGTGTGTCCACTCACAGGATGAGTGGCGCTGCCCAATACTGTCACTATGGCGGTGTGTCCGCTCACAGGATGAGTGGCGCTGTCAAATACTGTCACTATGGCGGTGTGTCCACTCACAAGATGAGTACCGCTGCCCAATACTGTCACTATGGCGGTGTGTCCGCTCACAGGATGAGTACCGCTGCCCAATACTGTCACTATGGCGGTGTGTCCACTCACGGGATGAGTGGCGCTGCCCAATACTGTCACTATGGCGGTGTGTCCACTCACAGGATGAGTACCGCTGCCCAATACTGTCAATATGGCGGTGTGTCCACTCACAGGATGAGTCACGCTGCCCAATACTGTCACTATGGCGGTGTGTCCACTCACGGGATGAGTGGCGCTGCCCAATACTGTCACTATGGCGGTGTGTCCACTCACAGGATGAGTACCGCTGCCCAATACTGTCACTATGGCGGTGTGTCCACTCACGGGATGAGTGGCGCTGCCCAATACTGTCACTATGGCGGTGTGTCCACTCACAGGATGAGTGGCGCTGCCCAATACTGTCACTATGGCGGTGTGTCCACTCACAGGATGAGTACCGCTGCCCAATACTGTCACTATGGCGGTGTGTCCACTCACAGGATGAGTCACGCTGCCCAATACTGTCACTATGGCGGTGTGTCCACTCACGGGATGAGTGGCGCTGCCCAATACTGTCACTATGGCTGTGTGTCCACTCACGGGATGAGTGGCGCTGCCCAATACTGTCACTATGGCGGTGTGTCCACTCACGGGATGAGTGGCGCTGCCCAATACTGTCACTATGGCGGTGTGTCCACTCACAGGATGAGTACCGCTGCCCAATACTGTCACTATGGCGGTGTGTCCACTCACGGGATGAGTGGCGCTGCCCAATACTGTCACTATGGCGGTGTGTCCACTCACGGGATGAGTGGCGCTGCCCAATACTGTCACTATGGCGGTGTGTCCACTCACAGGATGAGTACCGCTGCCCAATACTGTCACTATGGCGGTGTGTCCACTCACAGGATGAGTACCGCTGCCCAATACTGTCACTATGGCGGTGTGTCCACTCACAGGATGAGTACCGCTGCCCAATACTGTCACTATGGCGGTGTGTCCACTCACGGGATGAGTGGCGCTGCCCAATACTGTCACTATGGCGGTGTGTCCACTCACAGGATGAGTACCGCTGCCCAATACTGTCACTATTTGCGATGGGGGAGGGTATAGTGGGTTGGGGGGGGAGGGAGTTCTGAAGGGATGGGAGAGGGGATGAAAGATGGGGGGAGAGTTCTGAAGGTTGGAAGGGGAATCTGATGGGTAGGGCAGTTTCTGAAGGGTGAGAGGGGAAATTTTAAAGGGTAAATGGGGAAGGAGGGGGGAAATGGGGGGGGGGGAGATTGGGGGGGAAGAGTGGGGTGGGGGGATGTAGGGGGAGAAGGGGAATCAGTGAAGGAGGAACGCCCCCCCCCCTCCCACTACGATGTTCCTGATTTACGACCCAGTTGGCCACAGATGTCCCCGACCCGCTCTCACAGCTGACCACAGCACCACCACTACCACCACCACCACCACCACCACCACAAGCACCACCAACTACACCACCAGGGATGCTAGTGGTGGTATATAAAGATGTGTGTTCTCTCCACAACACACACCTGACAACGCTGGATTCACTTCCCAGTCTTTATAAACTGCCTAATTACAGCAATTAGCCAAGAAGTATTAAAGCTAATCAAATCACCTGGTTATGACGGCCCTGGGAATGTAATTAGCAATGACTAGAACTTCAAGCCAAATGAACAAGAACCAAATAAATATTACCAATTAAATAAATCATTATACATCATACATTATACATCATATATAATTAAAAATAATCACCTATTAAGGTATTATTGACTTGGATAAATGTCCAATTTTGTGTAAATTTATACATTTATGAATAATTTTTTGTTTAGTATTTTAAATTGACTTAGACAGAAGAATCGACAGATTGAAGGAACAAGCTGGAAATTTGAGACAGGTGGCAGTGACTTGTCTGTCAAGCCGTGAAGACAGAGAAAGCTACAGATGGTGAGAGAGAAATGAAGATGTTAGAAAGTGCAGAAAATGAGAAAGTGAGCCCTGCACAATACGTGAAAAACTGCTCTTAAAAAAAGGTGCAAATGAGAGACGAATGAGAGACAGAGAGACAGGATGATAAACACGACACAAGCGAGACATAAACAAGAAATACAAATAATGACAAAAATACTTGAAAAGGAAAAAAAACATTCAAAACAGGAAATCCTTCTGAATGGCTAAGGAGGTTATCTTGAGATGATTTCGGGGCTTTTTTGTGTCCCCGCGGCCCGGTCCTCGACCAGGCCTCCACCCCCAGGAAGCAGCCCGTGACAGCTGACTAACACCCAGGTACCTATTTTACTGCTAGGTAACAGGGGCATAGGGTGAAAGAAACTCTGCCCATTGTTTCTCGCCGGCGCCCGGGATCTAACCCAGGACCACAGGATCACAAGTCCAGCGTGCTGTCCGCTCGGCCGACCGGCTCCAGGAGTGATTACTATTACAAATAAAGGAAAAGGTGAGCATTAAGATCGTATGTGAGGACGTTCACCGACTGTAGGGCACGTTCACCGTCTGTAGGGAACGTTCACCGTCTGTAGGGAACGTTCACCGTCTGTAGGGAACGTTCACCGACTGTAGGGAACGTTCACCGTCTGTGGGGAACGTTCACCGACTGTAGGGAACGTTCACCGTCTGTGGGGAACGTTCACCGTCTGTAGGGAACGTTCACCGTCTGTAGGGAACGTTCACCGTCTGTGGGGAACGTTCACCGTCTGTGGGGAACGTTCACCGTCTGTGGGGAACGTTCACCGTCTGTGGGGAACGTTCACCGTCTGTGGGGAACGTTCACCGTCTGTGGGGAACGTTCACCGTCTGTAAGGAACGTTCACCGTCTGTGGGGAACGTTCACCGTCTGTGGGGAACGTTCACCGTCTGTGGGGAACGTTCACCGTCTGTGGGGAACGTCCACAGCCTGTACAAAACCTCCACAGACTCTACAAAACCTCCACAGACTCTACAAAACCTCCACTAAACCTCCACAGACTGTACAAAACGTCCACTAAACCTCCACAGACTGTACACAAGTGCAAGTAACTGTACAACAGAGCGAGGGACTGCAGAAAAGGTCAAGGAAGCCGCCTGGAGAGAAAAAGAAAATGTATTGACATATTTGAGACAATTTTCCTTTCATTACTTTCCAAGATCATTTTTGTCCGTGACTTTTAAACACGATTCTGCCATGACCGAAGGACTCCTGAACAACGAAACCTCTACATCCCTTCAATAAATGTTTACAACTCAACTTTTTACATCTTTATAAATGGGTTCCATATATATCTGCATTTTACGTTCAATATAAATCCTGAAACTACAAATGTATATTTTATATTAATTGTGTAATTGTATAATATTAATTGTATATTTTATATTAATAAACGAGAATTGTTTGATACTTAGACTTAACTTAATGAATCATATTAGGCAAAATTGTTAATTTAGGTCAATAAAGGTGTTAATCACCATGATTCGCTAACAACCTCATTCTTAATTGATTAAGAACGAGGTAAGAATTAATTGATGAGAGTAATTCGTAGTCTAAACTATCCCGTGGGGCCCACAACCCTCATTTAAGATAACCTCCACACTGGGTACAACCTTATGATAACCTGACCTTTATCTTTCTTAGATAGCTACCTAGACACCGCCTGGGATAACCAATTTAAGCCTGTGATAACCAAATATATCACGTGAAGACAGAAACAAGGAACCAACACGCGATAATAGTATAACCATCACAGCTAAGATAACCAAACTATACACCACCTCTAAGATAACCAAACCAAACACCACTACCTCTAAAGTAACTTATAAACTTCCATCAAAATTACATTCTTTAACACACACACACACACACACACACACACACAAACCCACCCACACACACACAAACCCACCCACACACACACAAACCCACCCACACACACACAAACCCACCCACACACACACAAACCCACCCACACACACACCCACCCACACCCCACACACACACACCCACACAAACCCACCCACCCCCCCCCACACACACACACCCACACACACACACCCACACACACACACACACCCACACACCCCCACACACACACACCCACACACACACACCCACACCCACACCCACTCACACACACCCACACACACACACACACACACCCACACACACACACACACACACCCACACACACACACACCCCACACACACACCCACACCCACTCACACACATCCCCTCACACACACACACAAAAGCCAAACGAAGAAATAATAAACCCATATATAAACATAGGCTATAATTCCAGAACTCATGATCGCTCCTGTGCCAGCAATTCAACCCATTTCCCCAAAAACTTTCGCTCAATACGATTTCCTTAAACAAGGGGGAGAAAAAAAAACGCGATATCGCCCCCCAAAAAAATACAAAAAAAAAAAAATTAAAAAGTTTCGCACACATTGGCTC
The DNA here is from genome assembly GCF_040958095.1 of Procambarus clarkii. Taxonomy (NCBI): domain Eukaryota; kingdom Metazoa; phylum Arthropoda; class Malacostraca; order Decapoda; family Cambaridae; genus Procambarus; species Procambarus clarkii. The sequence continues at coordinate 14,602,667 of NC_091199.1, read as the reverse complement.
CAACTTTTCACAGATTTTTGTTATCGGAAGTGTTTTTGTTCGGGGGGGGGGGGGGAGGCCTTTAAGGGGGGGGAGGCCTTTAAGGGGGGGGAGGCCTTTAAGGGGGGGGAGGCCTTTAAGGGGGGGGGAGGCCTTTAAGGGGGGGGGAGGCCTTTAAGGGGGGGAGGCCTTTAAGGGGGGGGAGGCCTTTAAGGGGGGGGAGGCCTTTAAGGGGGGGAGGCCTTTAAGGGGGGGGAGGCCTTTAAGGGGGGGGGAGGCCTTTAAGGGGGGGGGAAGCCTTTAAGGGGGGGGGAGGCCTTTAAGGGGGGAGGCCTTTAAGGGGGGGAGGCCTTTAAGGGGGGGGGAGGCCTTTAAGGGGGGGGGAGGCCTTTAAGGGGGGGGGGAGGCCTTTAAGGGGGGGGGGAGGCCTTTAAGGGGGGGAGGCCTTTAAGGGGGGGGAGGCCTTTAAGGGGGGGGAGGCCTTTAAGGGGGGGGGGAGGCCTTTAAGGGGGGGGAGGCCTTTAAGGGGGGGAGGCCTTTAAGGGGGGGAGGCCTTTAAGGGGGGGGGAGGCGTTTAAGGGGGGGGAGGCCTTTAAGGGGGGGGAGGCCTTTAAGGGGGGGGGAGGCCTTTAAGGGGGGGAGGCCTTTAAGGGCACCAGCCCCCCTCTCGCCAACAAGAATTTTGTCCTTGCTGCTGTTGTTGCTGCTGTTGCAAAACCATTCACCCGTTTAGATGGTGGTATTTGAAACTATATGGTGCGCCATAGAACAAAGATTGACGTTCTATAAACCATTAGATAAAAGGACTTTTTTTTAACTATTCACTCTTTAAAAAGTCGTAAAAATTAATCTAAATTTATTTTTTTAAATAGTCCTTGTCCTAGTATAGTACACATATGTACTATATTAGGCTTCAGATATGTCAAATGTCACTTTAATATTACTTTATAATGACAAAATGTCACTTTATAATGACAAAATGTCACTTTAATAATGACAAAATGTCACTTTATAATGACAAAATGTCACTTTAATAATGACAAAATGTCACTTTATAATGACAAAATGTCACTTTATAATGACAAAATGTCACTTTATAATGACAAAATGTCACTTTATAATGACAAAATGTCACTTTAATAATGACAAAATGTCACTTTAATAATGACAAAATGTCACTTTAATAATGACAAAATGTCACTTTTATAATGACAAAATGTCACTTTTATAATGACAAAATGTCACTTTATAATGACAAAATGCCACTTTATAATGACAAAATGTCACTTTATAATGACAAAATGTCACTTTATAATGACAAATATATAAACCCCACAATAATTGCCTAACACCCAGTTACCAAATTACTGCTAGGTGGACAGAGGCATTAGGTGTGAAAGGAAACGTGTTCAACTATTACTGCCCCGCCCGGGAATCGAACCCGGAATCCCAGATAGTGAGTCGAGAACGAAGCCTACGTTACCATGAGAACCCATTGGGTAAATAGGGCTCCTGATCTAACCCTATATTACTGGGACCAGATTCACGAAGCAGTTACGCAAGCACTTTCGAACCTGGGGCCAGATTCACGAAGCAGTTACGCAAGCACTTACAAACCTGAACATCTTTCTTCAACCTTTGACGGCTTTGTTTACATTTATTAAACAGTTTACAAGCAGTAAAACTTCCCAATCAACTGGTGTTATTGTTATAAACAACCTCCTGGTTCTTCGGAGCTCATTAACTGTCTAATAATTGTAAACAAAGCCGCCAAAGATTGAGAAAAGATGGACAAGTTCGTAAGTGCTTGCGTAACTGCTTCGTGAATCTGGCCCCTGAAGGCTATTTTATTACCATCAATTGGCACTTTATTATCGTACTGACAAGGGATGTAATATATACTACAATTATTCACATGGGGGGGATTTTCCATTATCAATATATCTTTAATAGCAGGTCCATACCTAAATATACCCAGAGAGAGATTTTAATTAACCCACTATAGACAGAAGCTATTTGTGAATAATTTGAATATATTTTACATACTAATATATATATATATATATATGTCGTACCTAGTAGCCAGAACGCACTTCTCAGCCTACTATGCAAGGCCCGATTTGCCTAATAAGCCAAGTTTTCCTGAATTAATATATTTTCTCTAATTTTTTTCTTATGAAATGATAAAGCTACCCATTTCATTATGTATGAGGTCAATTTTTTTTTATTGGAGTTAAAATTAACGTAGATATATGACCGAACCTAACCAACCCTACCTAACCTAACCTATCTTTATAGGTTAGGTTAGGTAGCCGAAAAAGTTAGGTTAGGTTAGGTAGGTTAGGTAGTCGAAAAAACATTAATTCATGAAAACTTGGCTTATTAGGCAAATCAGGCCTTACATAGTAGGCTGAGAAGTGCGTTCTGGCTACTAGGTACGACATATATATATGCTCCCTCTTCCAAATGAAACACCCAACCACTTGGGCTGGACGGTAGAGCGGCAGTCTCGCTTCATGCAGGTCGGCGTTCAATCCCCGACCGTCCACAAGTGGTTGGGCACCATTCCTTCCCACCCCCCCTCCGTCCCATCCCAAATCCTTATCCTGACCCTTTCCCAGTACCATATAGTCGAATTGGCTTGGCGCTTTCCCCCCTGATAATTCCCTTCGCTTCCAAATGAAACAAATTACTGTTATATAATGGCATTAGATTAGTATTACATAACGACCTAACCTGAACCAATTAGAGTGACAATGTAGATTAAAATGAAGGATTCGTGAACAAGGGCCAAGAGAAAGCAACCATAAGGTTGTGTAAATGTTGTAATTATGTGTAATTAGTTCCCGGATGGTGTTCCCGCCTGACCCGTGGCGATTAACCTGATCAACCAGGCTGTGACTCATACGTCAGGCTGCGAGCAGCCGCGTCTAACAGCCTGGTTGATCAGTCCAGCAACCAGGAGGCCTGGTCGACGACCGGGCCGCGGGGACACTAAGCCCCGGAAGCACCTCTAGGTAACCTCAAGGTAAGGTGGCACTGTGGGATGTCACGGTGCCCAAACTGTATAGTGTGTCTCCTCTTGGTGGTCTTCACAATGGCTGGAGGTGC
>NC_091199.1:14574577-14594577 GCF_040958095.1 Procambarus clarkii | reverse complement strand
GTACAACAGGTACAACAGGTGCAACAGGTACAACAGGTACAACAGGTGCAACAGGTACAACAGGTGCAACAGGTACAACAGGTGCAACAGGTACAACAGGTGCAACAGATACTCTGGGAGAGAACTATCAACATCAGAGGCCCGAGACTGTTCAACACGCTTCCACTACACATAAGGGGCATAACTGGCCGACCCCTCACAGTGTTCAAGAGAGAACTATCAACATCAGAGGCCCGAGACTGTTCAACACGCTTCCACTACACATAAGGGGCATAACTGGCCGACCCCTCACAGTGTTCAAGAGAGAACTATCAACATCAGAGGCCCGAGACTGTTCAACACGCTTCCACTACACATAAGGGGCATAACTGGCCGACCCCTCACAGTGTTCAAGAGAGAACTATCAACATCAGAGGCCCGAGACTGTTCAACACGCTTCCACTACACATAAGGGGCATAACTGGCCGACCCCTCACAGTGTTCAAGAGAGAACTATCAACATCAGAGGCCCGAGACTGTTCAACACGCTTCCACTACACATAATGGACATAACTGGCCGACCCCTCACAGTGTTCAAGAGAGAACTATCAACATCAGAGGCCCGAGACTGTTCAACACGCTTCCACTACACATAAGGAGCATAACTGGCCGACCCCTCACAGTGTTCAAGAGAGAACTATCAACATCAGAGGCCCGAGACTGTTCAACACGCTTCCACTACACATAAGGGACATAACTGGCCGACCCCTCACAGTGTTCAAGAGAGAACTGGATAAGCACCTCCAAAGGATACCTGATCAACCAGGCTGTGACTCATACGTCAGGCTGCGAGCAGCCGCGTCTAACAGCCTGGTTGATCAGTCCAGCAACCAGGAGGCCTGGTCGACGACCGGGCCGCGGGGACACTAAGCCCCGGAAGCACCTCAAGGTAACCTCCTAAACCTGTAAACACACACACACACACTGTTGAATCTGTACACCTGTTGATTGACGGTTGAGAGGCGGGACCAAAGAGCCAGAGCTCAACCCCCGCAAGCACAAATAGGTAAGTAAACCTCAAGATAAAACTCGGTTAGCCTTTTTCCATTCAAATGGGGGGGGGAGGGGGGGAGGTTGAGGGGGGGGGGAGGGGTGGAGGCTGGGGGAGGGGGGTGGAGGTTGAGGAGGGGGGTGGAGGTTGAGGAGGGGGGTGGAGGTTGAGGGGAGGGGTGGGGGTTGGGGGGACGGGGTGGATGCATGGAGGAGGTTGAAACAAAAAGCTTCCATTAAGGTGATTACATCGCTTGGACTATAGCCCTATTCACGGCTTCCACCGCACCTGCAGTTGGCAACGAAGGCTTCACCACACAAGAGGAAGGCTTCGCCGAAGCCTTCCGAAGCCTTCCGTAGGCTTCGCCGCCTACGTCAATAACCACGAGGGCTTCACTGGGAATGCGGCATTTACGAAGCTTCGTTAAAATGCAAATTACAAAGGTTTCACTACGTACGAGGGGCTCCCCCTCTCGATTTGCCTTAAGTCTACCTTGAATAATAAACAAAGACGTATAGAAAACGGACACGTACACAAACCCAACGTTGCCAAACCTACCTGACAACACTGTTGATAAGCTTCTGTGCTTGTTCTGGTGTGGGCGGCGGCCAGTCGTCTCCAGGCTGGTGGCCCGGGCCGCCCCACATACCGGCCATCAGGGCCGGATGAGGGGCACCAGGGCCGTAGTCCAGCGGGTAATCCAACGGGTAATCCGGCGGCAAGAAATCCGGATGGATGTACTCCGGCACGGGGATGTCCCCCGGATAGACTTGATGGGGCGGCAGGAAGGGCTGGTCTGGCCCGATCCTCGGGTCGGGTATGTATCCCACGTCATACGGGTAGAGCGGGTAGGGCGGGTATTCCATGGGTAGGAACGGGGGACCCACCGGGATACCCTGGGACACGGGGGACAGTCTACCCGCCGCCATGGGACCAATTTGACCCACTGACGGGTAGCTCATCAAGTGAGGGAACCGGATCGGATCATGCGGGAATGGCTCGTCCATATACCGCGGGTCGATTAACCGCGGGTCAACCATTCTAGGGTCGACCATTCTTGGGTCGACCATTCTTGGGTCGACCATCCTTGGGTCGACCATTCTTGGGTCGACCATTCTTGGGTCGACCATTCTTGGGTCGTACATGCTAGGATCGACCAAGCGTTGGTCGAGTAAGTGTTCCTGGTAGGTCGAATGGTCGAGCCATCTATCCGAGGACCTAGACCGGCGCCTGCGACCCTGATCCTGACTATGTCTTCTAGCCTCCACATCCCCTGACCGACTCTTCCTCAAGTGGCGAGGTTCCCTGACGTCCCTAGCCGCGTCCCTGGGACCCCTGATGGCGTCCCTAGAGCGTCCCCGGCTAGTATCCCTAGGGGGACGGGGCTTGGAGATCATTTCACGCAAGTCGACACTCGTCAGATCGCCCGAACTGGACGACAAATCATCGCGACGGAGGCGCGTATCCTCGCTACGCTGTCGGCGCGGCTGCCTCCGCGAATCATCTTCGTGGCGCCGTAATCTTGCCCTGTCCTCCGACATCTGTCTCCTGACGCCGCCGCCGCTTTTAGCGGCGGGGGAGATGAGAATAGCGGCAGGAGGCGCTGCGGCGGCCTCCTCATCCGGATGCTGCGGCCCGCAGACGTCGGAATTAATCTCCTGATACTCATGACTCGACGGGGATGAGGAGCCGGATCCGGGGCGGGGCAAACGGGTCTTCCGGGGCAGTTCCGGCGGCGCGGGAGCCGGTTCTCGGGGTTTCAGGGTCCGGTCTATGGGCGGCGGGGCTGACGGTGGGGCCAGGTCGGGGGTGTTGAGGGTAACGTCAACGGCTGACGACTCATCGTTGGTGTCAGTCTCCACGTCATCAAACTCTGACAACACGCGGTCCAACACGTCCAGGCTCTGGCGGATCTCCTCGCTGCTGTGGAAGAGAAAAAGAAACACAGTTAGGTAATGTGTGAGAAGAAAGCATGAGGAGATGCCCAGCATGAGATGCCCAGCATGAGGAGATGCCCCAGCATGAGATGCCCAGCATGAGGAGATGCCCAGCATGAGGAGATGCCCCAGCATGAGGAGATGCCCCAGCATGAGGAGATGCCCAGCATGAGGAGATGCCCAGCATGAGGAGATGCCCCAGCATGAGGAGATGCCCCAGCATGAGGAGATGCCCCAGCATGAGGAGATGCCCCAGCATGAGGAGATGCCCCAGCATGAGGAGATGCCCAGCATGAGGAGATGCCCCAGCATGAGGAGATGCCCAGCATGAGGAGATGCCCAGCATGAGGAGATGCCCAGCATGAGGAGATGCCCAGCATGAGGAGATGCCCAGCATGAGGAGATACCCCAGCATGAGGAGATGCCCCAGCATGAGGAGATGCCCAGCATGAGGAGATGCCCAGCATGAGGAGATGCCCAGCATGAGGAGATGCCCCAGCATGAGGAGATGCCCAGCATGAGGAGATGCCCAGCATGAGGAGATGCCCAGCATGAGGAGATGCCCAGCATGAGGAGATGCCCCAGCATGAGGAGATGCCCAGCATGAGGAGATGCCCAGCATGAGGAGATGCCCCAGCATGAGGAGATGCCCCAGCATGAGGAGATGCCCCAGCACGAGGAGATGCCCCAGCACGAGGAGATGCCCCAGCACGAGATGCCCAGCATGAGGAGATGCCCCAGCATGAGGAGGATGCCCAGCATGAGGAGATGCCCACCATGAGGAGATGCCCCAGCATGAGGAGATGCCCCAGCATGAGGAGATGCCCCAGCATGAGGAGAAGCCCCAGCATGAGGAGATGCCCCAGCATGAGGAGATGCCCCAGCATGAGGAGATGCCCCAGCATGAGGAGATGCCCCAGCATGAGGAGATGCCCCAGCATGAGGAGATGCCCCAGCATGAGGAGATGCCCCAGCATGAGGAGATGCCCCAGCATGAGGAGATGCCCCAGCATGAGGAGATGCCCCAGCATGAGGAGATGCCCAGCATGAGGAGATGCCCAGCATGAGGAGATGCCCCAGCATGAGGAGATGCCCCAGCATGAGGAGATGACCAGCATGAGGAGATGCCCAGCATGAGGAGATGCCCCAGCATGAGGAGATGCCCAGCATGAGGAGATGCCCAGCATGAGGAGATGCCCCAGCATGAGGAGGATGCCCAGCATGAGGAGATGCCCCAGCATGAGGAGATGCCCAGCACGAGGAGATGCCCAGCATGAGGAGATGCCCAGCATGAGGAGATGCCCCAGCATGAGGAGATGCCCAGCATGAGGAGATGCCCCAGCATGAGGAGATGCCCAGCATGAGGAGATGCCCAGCATGAGGAGATGCCCCAGCATGAGGAGATGCCCCAGCATGAGGAGATGCCCCAGCATGAGGAGATGCCCCAGCATGAGGAGGATGCCCCAGCATGAGGAGATGCCCAGCATGAGGAGATGCCCAGCATGAGGAGATGCCCCAGCATGAGGAGATGCCCCAGCATGAGGAGATGCCCCAGCATGAGGAGATGCCCAGCATGAGGAGATGCCCAGCATGAGGAGGATGCCCAGCATGAGGAGATGCCCCAGCATGAGGAGATGCCCCAGCATGAGGAGATGCCCAGCATGAGGAGATGCCCAGCATGAGGAGGATGCCCAGCATGAGGAGATGCCCAGCATGAGGAGGATGCCCAGCATGAGGAGATGCCCCAGCATGAGGCATGACTATATATCACTTACAAGGAATAAAGAAACAGTTGAAACAAGTTTTTTTGTTGTTTGCAATCAAGTTACTGCAGCGGAATCAAGTTAAGTCAACAACTTACTGTTATAGGCGACATTGCTTACTGAAACTGATAAAGCATTTAAAATCACAAAATATATTAACGTTAACTAGGCCTATATAAATCACCAAACATAGGTCTGTATATTCCCCAAATCATCCCAACTTGACAACGTAGGCCCACTCAATCACAAAACATCCCAATTCAATATGAAGTAGGCCTAAATAATCCCTAACATACCAAATTAACAATCATGCCTTTATATTCAGTAAACATAAATTAACATCAAGTAGGCCTATATACACAGCAAAAATCCGTACCTAATAAAGTTTGCCATAACGAGGGAGAGGGAGAATGGAGAGGGGGATAGGGGAGAGTGGGGGTGAGTGGGGGTGAGGGGGGGTGAGGGGGAGAGAGGGGGGAAAGGGCAGGGAACTATCAGGGGGGAAAGCGCCAAGCCATTACGACTATATAGCACTGGGAAGGGGTCAGAATAAGAATTAGGGATGGGACGGGGGGGGGGGGGGAAGGAATGGTGCCCAACTTCTTGGACGGTCGGGGATAAGAGGGGGGAGAGAGGGGAAAGAGGTCGATGCCTCTGTTCACCCAACAGAACACACAGGCACCTGGGAAGTTAGACAACTGTTGTCAACTCAACTCGGCCTCCTAATAGAACAGTCGCATTTTTGCCGTACACACTACCTAAGGAACAATAATTGTCGTACTAGACAAATAGATGCTGCTCGAATTGATATATTGTCCCGTTTTCTGTTTTGGGTTCTCTGGTAGGTTAGGATAAGGGCACTTTAGTACATTTTCTTGACGTTGGGGAGACCTTAGGGGCAAGGGATGGTGAGCTGCATCCTGTGTGTGTAGTCACCTAGTTGTGCTTGCGGGGGTTGAGCTCCGGCTCTTTGGTCCCGCCTCTCAACCGTCAGTCAACTGGTGTACAGATTCCTGAGCCTACTGGGCTCTATCATATCTACACTTGAAACTGTGTATGGAGTCAGCCTCCACCACATCACTGCCTAATGCATTCCATTTGTCAACCACTCTGACACTAAAAAAGTTCTTTCTAATATCTCTGTGGCTCATTTGGGCACTCGGTTTCCACCTGTGTCCCCTAGTGCGTGTGCCCCTTGTGTTAAATAGCCTGTCTTTATCTACCCTATCAATTCCCTTCAGAATCTTGAATGTGGTGATCATGTCCCCCCTAATTCTTCTGTCTTCCAGCGAAGTGAGGTTTAATTCCCGTAGTCTCTCCTCGTAGCTCATACCTCTCAGCTCGGGTACTAGTCTGGTGGCAAACCTTTGAACCTTTTTCCAGTTTAGTCTTATCCTTGACTAGATATGGACTCCATGCTGGGGCTGCATACTCCAGGATTGGCCTGACATATGTGGTATACAAAGTTCTGAATGATTCTTTACACAAGTTTCTGAATGCCGTTCGTATGTTGGCCAGCCTGGCATATGCCGCTGATGTTATCTTCTTGATATGTGCTGCAGGAGACAGGTCTGGCGTGATATCAACCCCCAAGTCTTTTTCCTTCTCTGACTCCTGAAGAATTTCCTCTCCCAGATGATACCTTGTATCTGGCCTCCTGCTCCCTACACCTATCTTCATTACAGTCGTCTGCTCCTGTACCCACCTGTGTAAAAACATGAACTATGGGAAGGGAAAGCTCTCAGCCTGCTAACAGGAGTCAGCAGTCGTCTGCTCCTGTACCCACCTGTGTAAAAACATGAACTATGGGAAGGGAAAGCTCTCAGCCTGCTAACAGGAGTCAGCAGTCGTCTGCTCCTGTACCCACCTGTGTAAAAACATGAACTATGGGAAGGGAAAGCTCTCAGTCTGCTAACAGGAGTCAGCAGTCGTCTGCTCCTGTACCCTCCTGTGTAAAAACATGAACTATGGGAAGGGAAAGCTCTCAGCCTGCTAACAGGAGCCAGCAGTCGTCTGCTCCTGTACCCACCTGTGTAAAAACATGAACTATGGGAAGGGAAAGCTCTCAGCCTGCTAACAGGAGCCAGCAGTCGTCTGCTCCTGTACCCTCCTGTGTAGAGAGAGGGGAGGTGTACACACACTCCCATATTGCACCATTTGAACGTGGACCATCCTAAAGGATTCCTATTCCGGCCTGGTCTTATTAACACACCAATATCAGAGGATGAGAGAGACTTCCTCCCTCTCGCTAGTTGATGGAGTCATGTTGGACTTGTGACGCTCCCTCTCGCTGGTGGAGCCAGGCGGGACTTAGACTCTCCGTCTGGCTGGACTTGTTACGCTACCTCTAGTTAGTGGAGTTACGTTGGACTTTTTGTGCATACCTTGAGAGGATTTCGGAAGTTCTACTTCCCAAGCCCGGCCTGGGGACAGGCTTGACTTGTGATAATTTGGTCCAACAGGCTGTTGCTTGGAGCGGCTCGCAGGCTCATATACCCACTACAGCCTGGTTGGTCCAGCACTTCTTGCAAGAACTTATCCAAGTGCCTATTGAATACATCCACCTATGTCACGGCAATATTTCTAATGCTTGCTGGGAGGGTGTTAAACAGCTGTGGACTTCTGATGTTCAGTGTTCTCTGATTGTGCCTATGGCACCTCTGCTCTTCACTGGTTCTATTCTGCAATTCCTTCCATACCTTTCCCTCCAGTATTTTGTTATTCTACTGTACAGATTTGAGACCTGGCCTTCAAGTATCTTCCATATATATATTATTTTATATCTTTCTCGTCTCCTTTCTTGAGAGTACATTTTGAGAGCTTTGAGACGGTCCAAATAATTTAGATGTTTTATCGTGTCTATGCGTGCCGTATATGTTCTCTGTATTCCCTCTAATTCAGAGATCTCTCCCGCTCTGAAAGGGAAAGTGAATACTGAACAGTACTCAAGACGGGACAACACAAGTGATTTAAATAGTATTAACATTGTTGTGGGGTCGCTAGATTTGAACTGTTACTGCAACGATCCAAGCAACAGCCTGGTGGACCAAATTATCACAAATCAAGCCTGGCCTCAGGCCGGGTAGTAGAACTCCCGAAACCCTCTCCAGGTATAATCCAGGTATACGTAAGTATATATACCTTAAGAACATTCTTCATGCTAGTATACTGATATATTCTTACAAGTATACTGGTATATCGTCACCACAAGTATTCTAGTACATCCATGGGGCGCCGGTCGGCCGAGCGGACAGCACACTGGACTTGTCATCCTGTGGTCTCGGGTTCGATCCCGGGCGCCGGCGAGAAACCATGGGCAGAGTTTCTTTCACCCTATGCCCCTGTTACCTAGCAGTAAAATAGGTACCTGGGTGTTAGTCAGCTGCCACGGGCTGCTTCTTTGGGGGTGGAGGCCTGGTCGAGGACCGGGCCGCGGGGACACTAAAGCCCCGAAATCATCTCAAGATAACCTCAAGATAGTATGCTAGGGCGGGGTCACCCTAGGCAGTGATAGGCTTGCAAGAATCAACAAGAAACACCATTGCAACTTCAGGTAGTATTTCTTCCCAATGTTCTAAGACAACTCCATCAGAACTTCAAATTGGCGTTTCAAGCTGAATTCCCCCCACACAGGGGGGGGGGGATAGGGAGGTTATCATGGGGGGCGTACTGCAAGATAACCCCTAGGGGGGGGGGTAGAAATAGCCTAAGTTACTCTATCCCTTTGAGATGTATTTCTTTGTCTCAATAAACATACTTGAACTTGAAGATAACCCCATGATAACTGGAAGGCACAGGAAGGTTATCGTGGAGGGGGGGAGGGGGTACTGTTTCAAGATATCATATGGAAAGTAGATTTCAATGGAGGCTCCTTCGATATCCGACCCACAGTTTCAAGATCACACAAGCCCTTCCTGACTCTTCAAAGGCATCAGTAATATCCACGCAGGATTCTAATCCTGGAAATTATCCTCTCCCTATCCACCCCCCCCCACCCTCTCACCTATCCGTCCCTACCACCTCCTCCATGGAGGTCCTGAAGACAACCTCACACCCTCTGCCGTCTTGGACCCATCTAATAGCTGAAGGACGTCTCGTAAGATCAGTTTTCTCTTAACCAACGAGTCTCTTAATTGCCAGGAAGCAATTGACAGGTAACAGTCCTCATGTGATCAACCAGGCTGTTTGCATATCAAGCACACACACGTTGAACCGGTATACCTGTGCAATCCTGGAGACCAACCAGCGTGGCGGAGCCGTTCTGCTACAACAATAGTCTACCGCTCGTCCGTTTGCATACAGCAACAGTTAGTTTGAACAACAGCTGTTCACAACCACAATCGCTGAACAAACTTACTTGTTACACGCAAGCTTGTTCAACTGGTCTCTGAACGGCAGTCCAAACTTACCTACACAATACACCATTCATTACACACAGAGATCACACTAACGTGATGCATCAAATGAACAAATCCACAAGGGCCGTGACGAGGATTCGAACCAGCGTTCGGGAGCATCCCATACACTGCCTTAATCGACTGAGCTACGACAGGGTTAAAAGAGTTGAAACCGAAGTTCTACTGAACTTACTGGATCCCGTAGCCTCTCCAAAGCACAAAATCCTGGTTTGTGTCTGAGAGGCTACGGGATCCAGTAAGTTCAGTAGAACTTCGGTTTCAACTCTTTTAACCCTGTCGTAGCTCAGTCGATTAAGGCAGTGTATGGGATGCTCCCGGAGGCAGGTTCGAATCCTCGTCACAGCCCTTGTGGATTTGTACACCATTCATACTTGTTCACCGTTAACTATATTTATGACAGACCGTTACAAAGCCAATTTGTAAAGTATGTTCCACGCAGTTAGGAGTGAGTAGTTAAGTCTCCAACGTGAGAGTGTAACTGGCTCAACCACAGATGTAAACTGTTTACACCGACGCCGTGAACCACTTGTGATACTCAGCACTACTGACATATATATGAAACTGTGTAACCGGCTTCACAAGGTTCTTATTCGCTCGGCTAAATGAACTCTGGGTTCAGTTCTTGAACCCATTATGTACCTCGAGTTTTTTTGTTTTTGCACTGCCGTCCCATGGGATGGGTGTGGGGTTCACACCCATCCCACGGGATGGGTTTGGGATCCATTAAGATCCCATAAGATGGGTATAGGGTCCATGGAAGGGGGGGAGAGAAGGGAGTTATCTATCCCACGAGTATCAGGAAGCATGCCAGACCCATCCAGTAGTGAGTATGAGTCAGTGTTCACCTCATACTCATCTACACCAACCATTTTCTACCCAGCAAAGACTAGCTAGACTCACCCAATAATCCCCCCCTCCCCCCCCACACGAGGCTACTACCTAAGACTCATCATTACCCCCAAACAAGCTCGAGACGTCTAATTACACACCTAATTACCCATGAATCACCTCGTTACGAAAGTGCAAGAACGCCCACCACCTGAACACAACACATATCCATGTTTATACTCGAAACATTCGCCTCTACACCTGAAATGTGTCACATTCTCTTTCCCTTTGAGATGTATATCTTTCTTGTCTCAATAAACATACTTGTGTCGCACAAGATGCGCGCGCTAAACACTTAAGAATGTTTACAAACAGCTTGTCTACACTGAGTGGAAGTGTGGGGGAGGAGGAGGGGAATAATAAGGCTCGATGAAATACATGTCAAAAGACAGCGTCTTAAAAGTTCTTATAGATGTGATGTCTTCAAAATTGGTCAAAATGCCTTCAAGATTGGTCAAAATGCCTTCAAGATCGGTCAAAATGCCTTCATGATCGGTCAAAATGCCTTCATGATTGGTCAAAATGCCTTCAAGATCGGTCAAAATGCCTTCATGATTGGTCAAAATGCCTTCAAGATCGGTCAAAATGCCTTCAAGATCGGTCAAAATGCCTTCAAGATCGGTCAAAATGCCTTCAAGATCGGTCAAAATGCCTTCATGATTGGTCAAAATGCCTTCAAGATTAGTCAAAATGTCTTCAAGATCGGTCAAAATGCCTTCAAGATCGGTCAAAATGCCTTCAAGATCGGTCAAAATGCCTTCATGATCGATCAAAATGCCTTCAAGATTGGTCAAAATGTCTGAAATATTGATTAAGAATTCCAATACTGATCAAAATGTCTCAAATATTATAAAAAAATCTTAAAGATTTATCAAACACTTTTAAAAAATGGATCAAAACGTCTTCAGTATTGATCAAAGGAGATTGAGCCGATTAAACTCTATCCAATTTACTGGGGCTGGTCCTCCGTCCTCCCCATCATTCCCTATTTCTTTCTTGCCTCTCACTTCTTATTTAAAACCAATTTCTCCTCCCAACCTATTTTACCTATTTAGATTATCCAGGTCTAACTCTCGCATTCCGCACTATCCAATTTTCCCGTCTACTTCACTTATAATATAGCACTATCCTATAACACTCTTATAACAGCCCGTCCTCCAAAAATGGGGAGGTAAATGTACAGAGCCCCATAAGTGCAATTATGTACTATGTATAACAGTCAAGAATTGTACTTATTTACACTAAGTATCAAATCGTACTGTCAATTCGGAGGATGGGTTGTTTATAATATTTAATAGGGCATTTTGATGGTCTAATTAGCGTCTCAATTTGTCTATAATACCGCCTATTACCCCTATTTTACAGCTTATATTTATACTATCTCAAACCTCAAAACATATTTATCCAATAGTAACCCTATTTCCACGCCACCTAATATCTTGAGGTTATCTTGAGATGATTTCGGGGCTTTAGTGTCCCCGCGGCCCGGTCCTCGACCAGGCCTCCACCCCCAGGAAGCAGCCCGTGACAGCTGACTAACACCCAGGTACCTATTTTACTGCTAGGTAACAGAGGCATAGGGTGAAAGAAACTCTGTCCATTGTTTCTCGCCGGCGCCTGGGATCGAACCCAGGACCACAGGATCACAAGTCTAGCGTGCTGTCCGCTCGGCCGACCAGCTAATATATTTACTTGTCTTTCATACCATGGTGCCCAACCACTTGGGGTGGACGGTAGAGCGACGGTCTCGCTTCATGCAGGTCGGCGTTCAATCCCCGACCGTCCACAAGTGGTTAGACACCATTCCTTTCCCCCCGTCCCATCCCAAATCCTTATCCTGACCCCTTCACAGTGCTATATAGTGGTAATGGCTTGGTGCTTTCTCCTGACAGTTCCCTTCCCCTTTCCCCATGGTGAAATCTGAAATTTATTTATCCTATTTTCGACGCTATTTCTCCAATTTTCAAGCCTTGCTATACACGGAAGTGTGAACTAAACGAACGTTTCCAGAAGCAGCAGGACGCTGCTTCTGGAAACTTTTCCTTATTAAGGTCACTCAATAGCGCGGTCGAGAAAGCCCTCCTGTCTCACACGAATGGGGGTCCAGGGTTCGAGTCTCCTAAGCACCCAGGTGAATGGAATGCTTTTTATCACTTTTCTTACCCATTTCTAGCCAATTTTTGTCCAATCCCATTTTAATCCCATCTCTACTCACTCGGCCAATTTCCTCCTATTTCAGCGTGTGCCCAATCGTGCCCCATCTGGCTCCAGATGTGGCAGTGAAGGGGGCTGGAGAGCCTAGTATGCTGCCTGGCACTCAATGCTTCTTTTAACACCGGGTGATAAAGCTTTAGCTGGGCCTTTTCAAGATATTGTTGCGAGGTAGGGGGTTCATAAAGGTTCCACAGGGGTTCAATAGGGGGTTCCACAGGAGTTCCACACGGAGGGTTCCACACGGAGGGTTCCACAGGGGACTCAATTGGTTCTACCTGAATTTGTAACATATTTAATGTTCCAAGTACTAAAATTCATTTATATTTTAAGATCGCTGGGAGACGCCCGGTCCACACCAACGCTGGTGGACACCCCGGACCACACCAACGGTGGGGGACACCCTGGACCACACCAACGGTGGGGGACACCCGGACCACACCAACGCTGGTGGACAGGAGGCAGCACAACGCGGGAGAACACATTCCCCTCAGGCAAGCAGGAGGTAAACACAGGTAAAGAAAGAGGGGCAGCGATAAACTAGCCCCGAGGCCGGCCATCCATCTCCCCTCGCCACAAAAACTCCTCCACAACACCAGTTTACAACTCCTTCGCTTTCCACAGTCAAGAAAATTGGGTCCGGGATGACCATTGGCCGCCTACAGCCGAGCGGTTAAGTTAGGAGAGTAAGGGAGGGTTACCTATTCCTTTTTATATCCTGGCTACCTATCCTCCCTATCCTCCCTACCTAGGGAGCCGGTCGGCCGAGCGGACAGTACACTGGGCTTGTGATCCTGTGGTCATGGGTTCGATTCCAGGCGCCGGTGAGAAACAACGGGCAGAGTTTCTTTCACCCTATGCCCCTGTTACCTAGCAGTAAAATAGGTACCTGGGTGTTAGTCAGCTGTCACGGGCTGCTTCCTGGGGGTGGAGGCCTGGTCGAGGACCGGGCCGCGGGGACACTAAAAAGCCCCGAAATCATCTCAAGATAACCTCATGATAACCTTATCCCGCTGATTCCACTCCCCTCTATCCCTTCAATCTACGATTTCCCCCTGGACCTCTACCCCATCTCAAGTAAATCTTAATGGCCATTTAAGGCGTTCTGGAGATCCCAGGGGAACTAGAGTCATTTCGCGCTGTCTTGAATTCTCAAAATAAACATTTAACGTTGTTGATTATACGGTAAAGTAGAGGGTTGTAGGGAGGGTGCGGCTCCTGGGTCCTGGTGTAGGGTTGCCCCAAGGTCTTACTCCCATTAAGATACGTAAATATTTATGCTCTAATAATGGAGATTTTCGAAGTTTCTTCCAAATGGCAGTAATGGATCTTGGAAAGGTAGTAAATCTGCAGTTTTTACCGGTAAAGAGGTTCTGGTCTGGCGTGGGTGTGTGGGGGTGGTGTGGGTGTGTGTGGGTGTGTGTGTGGGTGGTGTGGGTGTGGGGGTGTGTGTGGGGGTGTGTGGGGGTGTGGGTGTGTGTGGGGGTGTGTGTGGGTGGTGTGGGTGTGTGTGGGTGGCATGGGTGTGTGTGGGTGTGTGTGTGTGTGTGTGTGGGTGGTGTGGGTGGTGTGGGTGTGTGTGTGTGGGTGTGTGTGGGTGGTGTGGGTGTGTGGTGTGGGTGTGTGGTGTGGGTGTGTGTGTGTGGGTGTGTGTGTGTGGGTGTGTGTGTGTGGGTGGTGTGTGTAGTGGGTGTGTGTGTGTGTGTGTGTGTGTGGGTGGTGTGTGTGGTGTGGGTGTGTGGTGTGGGTGTGTGGTGTGTGTGTGTGGTGTGTGTGTGTGGTGTGTGTGTGTGTGTGTGTGTGTGGTGTGGGTGTGTGGTGTGGGTGTGTGGTGTGGGTGTGTGGTGTGGGTGTGTGGTGTGGGTGTGTGGTGTGGGTGTGTGGTGTGGGTGTGTGGTGTGTGTGTGTGGTGTGTGTGTGTGTGTGTGTGTGTGTGTGGTGTGGGTGTGTGGTGTGGGTGTGTGGTGTGGGTGTGTGGTGTGGGTGTGTGGTGTGGGTGTGTGGTGTGGGTGTGTGGTGTGGGTGTGTGGTGTGGGTGTGTGGTGTGGGTATGTGGTGTGGGTGTGTGGTGTGGGTGTGTGGTGTGGGTGTGTGGTGTGGGTGTGTGTAGTGGGTGTGTGTAGTGGGTGTGTGGTGTGGGTGTGTGTGGGTGCGAGGAATTTGGTTAAGGATGGCATACTTCAAGAGAAAACTAGACAGTTTCCTCCAAGGAGTGCGGGACCAACCGGGCTGTGGTGGGTATGTGGGCCTGTGGGCCGCTCCAAGCAACAGCCTGGTGGACCAAACTCTCACAAGTCAAGCCTGGCCTCGGGCCGGGCTTGGGGAGTAGAACTCTCAGAACTCCATCAACCAGATACCAGAGGTTGTCTTGTGTTGGACGCTGGGGGGGGGGGGCTTTCAACGAAACCATAAATCACTAAAGAACTCGACCCGAACAGGGTTCGAACCGGCATTATCAGGGCTCGCCCTACTGGCGTACACAGTGCCATATAACCACTTCCCAGCGATGACCTAACATGGCTGGTTGGTTCTAGAGCTTGCAACATGGGACTATACACCCTCCGCCAGTCCATAATAAAGCACGTTATTCCCTCCCCCTACACACACACACACACACACACACACACACACACACACGGGACCAAAGACCCAGAGCTCAACCCCCGCAAGCACAATTAGGTGAGTACACACACACACACACACACGGGACCAAAGAGCCAAAGCGCAACCCCCGCAAGCACAATTAGGTGAGTACACACACACACACACACACACACACACACACACACACACACACACACACACACACACACACACACACACACACACACAATTGGAGAAAATTGTGCGAAAAAAGCTAGTGGAACATCTGGACCGAAGAAACTTTGTGACACAACACTAACATGGTTTCAGGGATGGCAAGTCATGCCTCACAGGATTAATTGAATTCTATGATTAGGCAACAAGCATCAGACAAGAAAGAGAGGGGTGAACAGACTGCATATTTTTGGATTGCCAGAAAGACTTTGACACAGTGACCCATCAGGGACTAGTGCGAAAGCTGGAAATGCAGGCAGGAGTGAAAGGGTAGGTACTCCATTGGATAAGGGAGTACCTAAGTAACAGAAGACAGCGAGTCACTGTGAGGGGTGAGGTCTCTGATTGGCGAGACGTCACCAGTGGCGTCCTGCAGGGTTCAGTTCTTGGACCCATACAACTTATATAATATATATATATATATATATATATATATATATATATATATATATATATATATATATATATGTCGTACCTAGTAGCCAGAACTCACTACTGAGCCTACTATGCAAGGCCCGATTTGCCTAATAAGCCAAGTTTTCATGAATTAATTGCTTTTCGACTACCTAACCAACCTAACCTAACCTAACCTAACTTTTTCGGCTACCTAACCTAACCTAACCTATAAAGATAGGTTAGGTTAGGTAGGGTTGGTTAGGTTCGGTCATATATCTATGTTAATTTTAACTCCAATAAAAAAAATTGACCTCTTACATAATGAAATGGGTTGCTTTATCATTTCATAAGAAAAAAATTAGAGAAAATATATTAATTCATGAAAACTTGGCTTATTAGGCAAATCGGGCCTTGCATTGTAGGCTGAAAAGTGAGTTCTGGCTACTAGGTACGACATATATATTATATATATATATATATATATATATATATATATATATATATATATATATATATATATATATATATATATAAAAGTTTGTGCGGGTACCACCTCTGGTGCCAATGTGGGGTCCCATAGCCTCGGAGAAGAAAATAAAAAGTATTCAGAGGAGACCTTGTGGTTTCTCACTGAACACTAATATTATCTTCTCCTACCATCCCCATTCTTTTGTATGTACACATATATATTTACTTTATTTGAACTTTGTTACAAAAAAAGGAGTTACATATGGGTTACAAAGATGGTTATCATAGGTTGTCGAGTTCCTCCAGCTCCTCAGATGGCGGGCAGGAACCCTGGATGCAGTGCGCATTTCCAGTGCGCAGTGCGCAGTCCAGTGAGCATTGCAGTGCGCAAATGGGAAGAAAACTGGTAGCATTATATATATATATATATATATATATATATATATATATATATATATATATATATATATATATGTCGTACCTTATAGCCAGAACGCACTTCTCAGCCTACTATGCAAGGCCCGATTTGCCTAATAAGCCAAGTTTTCATGAATTAATGTTTTTTCGACTACCTAACCTACCTAACCTAACCTTACCTAACTTTTTCGGCTACCTAACCTAACCTATAAAGATAGGTTAGGTTAGGTTAGGTAGGGTTGGTTAGGTTTGGTCATATATCTACGTTAATTTTAACTCCAATAAAAAAAATTGACCTCATACATAATGAAATGGGTAGCTTTATCATTTCATAAGAAAAAAATTAGAGAAAATATACAAATTCAGGAAAACTTTGCTTATTAGGCAAATCGGGCCTTGCATAGTAGGCTGAGAAGTGCGTTCTGGCTACTAGGTTCGACATATATATATATATATATATATATATATATATATATATATATATATATATATATATATATATATATATTTATATTTATATATAAATGATCTTCCAGATGGTATAGAATCATTCCTCTCATTGTTTGGTAATGATGCAAAAATTTTGAGGAGGATTAAGACGGAGGAAGATAGTATGAGGCTACACGATGACCTACCTGCTTGATACCTGCTTGATGGGGTTCTGGGAGTTCTTGTACTCCCCAAGCCCGGCTCGAAGCCAGGTTCGACTTGTGAGAGTTTGATCCACCAGGCTGTTGCTTGGAGCGGCCCGCATACCTACCACAGCCCGGCTGGTCCGGAACTTCTCTTAGAAAACAGTTCAGTTTTCTCTTGAAGATGTCCACGGTTGTTCCGGCAATATTTCTTATAGTCGCTGGGAGGACGTTGAACAACCGCGGACCTCTGATGTTTATACAGTGCTCTCTGTGCCTATGGCACCTCTGCTCTTCACTGATTCAATCTTGCATTTTCTTCCATATCGTTCACTCCAGTACGTTGTTATTTTACTGTGTAGATTTGGGGCCTGACCCTCCAGTATTTTCCATGTGTATATTATTTGATATCTCTCTCGTCTCCTTTCTAGAGAGTACATTTGGAGAGCTTTGAGACGATACCAATAATTTAGGTGCTTTATCGCGTCTATGCGTGCCGTATATGTTCTCTGTATTCCCTCTATTTCAGCAATCTCTCCTGCTCTGAAGGGGAAAGTGAGTACTGAGCAGTACTCAAGACGGGACAACACAAGTAACTTGAAGAGTACAATCATTGTGATGGGATCCCTGGATTTGAAAGTTCTCGTAATCCATCCTATCATTTTTCTGGCTGTCGCAATATTTGCTTGGTTATGCTCCCTAAACGTTAGGTCGTCGGACATCATTATTCCCAAATCCTTGACATGCTGTTTACCTATTATGGGCAGATTTGATTGTGTTTTGTACCCTGTATTATGTTTAAGGTCCTCATTTTTGCCGTACCTGAGTACCTGGAATTTATCACTGTTAAACATCAAGTTATTTTCTGTTGCCCAATCGAAAAATTTGTTGACATCTGCTTGTAATTTTTCCATGTCTTCAGCAGAGGTAATTTTTATGCTGATTTTTGTGTCATCTGCAAAGGACGACACGAAGCTGTGACTTGTATTTTTGTCTATATCTGATAGAGAATAAGGAACAGCAGTGGTGCAAGGACTGTACCCTGAGGTACAGAGCTTTTAACATCGCTTGGACTATTTGATTTGATTGACTGTTACTCTTTGTGTTCTGTTCGACAGGAAATTGAGTATCCAGCGTCCTACTTTTCTAGTTATTCCCATTGACCTCATTTTGTGAGCTATCACCCCATGGTCACATTTGTCGAACGCCTTTGCAAAGTCTGTGTATACAACATCTGTATTTTGCTTTTCTTCTAGAGCTTCAGTGATTTTGTCATAGTGGTTGAGTAACTGTGACAGACCTAGACAGACTGAATGATTGGTCCAACAAATGGCTAATAAGGTTCAACCCGAGTAAATGTAAGCTAATGAAACTAGGCGGTGGAAACAGGAGGCCAGACACAGGATACAGAATAGGAGATGAAGTACTTAATGAAACAGACAGAGAGAAAGATCTAGGAGTTGATATCACACCAAACCTGTCTCCTGAAGCCCACATAAAGGGAATAACGTCTGCGGCATATGCGAGGCTGGCTAACATCAGAACAGCCTTCAGGAACCTGTGTAAGGAATCATTCAGAACCTTGTATACCACATATGTAAGACCAATCCTGGAGTATGCGGCCCCAGCATGGAGCCCGTACCTTGTCAAGCACAAGACGAAGCTGGAAAAAGTTCAGAGGTATGCCATTAGACTACTTACAGAACTAAGAGACATGAGTTACGAGGAAAGGTTGCGTAAACTGCACCGCACGACACTAGAAGACAGAAGAGTAAGGGGAGACATGATCACTACCTACAAAATTCTCAGAGGAATTGACAGGGTAGACAAGGATAAACTGTTTAACAAGGGTGGTACGCGAACAAAGGGGACACAGGTGGAAACCGAGTACCCAAATGAGCCACAGAGACGTTAGAAAGAACTTTTTCAGTGTCAGAGTAGTTAACGGATGGAATGTATTAGGCAGTGATGTGGTGGAGGCTGACTCCATACACAGTTTACAATGTAGATATGATAGAGCCCAGTAGGCTCAGGAACCTGTACACCAGTTGATTGACAGTTGAGAGGCGGGACCAAAGAGCCAGAGCTCAACCCCCCGCAAGTACAACTAGGTGAGTACACACACTGCGTGGCTTTCAAGCCATCTAATTCTCTGGCTTTGCCACTCCGGTAAAAAAGAACCAAACCTTTTAGTGTAACCAGAAACGAGCGATCCCAAGCAACCCGATACCTCCAATCAGATGTAGATCAGGTCTTTCTATGGGATACAGAAAATAATATGGTGTTTAACGAAGATAAGTTCCAGCTCATGCGCTATGGAAAAAAATGAAAAAATAGAACCAGAAACCACGTACAAAACTCAGGCAAATCATAACATAGAACGAAAAGGCAATGTAAAGGATCTGGGTGTACTCATGTCGGAAGACCTTACCTTTAAAGAACACAATAAAGGAGCCGTCACAACTGCAAGAAAAATGACAGGTTGGATAACAAGAACTTTTCACACTAGAGATGCTATACCGATGATGATACTCTTCAAGACGCTAGTGCTCTCTAGAGTGGAGTACTGCTGCACAATGACAGCCCCTTTCAGAGCTGGAGAAATTGCTGACCTGGAGAGCGTGCAAAGATCCTTTACTGCTAGAATCCACTGAGTAAAACATCTAAACTATTGGGACCGACTAAAATGCCTAAATCTGTATTCCCTTGAGCGCAGGCGGGAGAGATACATAATAATTTACATGTGGATAATAGTAGAGGAGCTGGTCCCAAACCTGCACACAGAAATAACATCACATGAGACCAGGAGGCATGGCAGGATGTGCAGAATACCCCCGTTGAAAAGCAGAGGTGCAACAGGTACTCTGATATAGAACTATCAACATCAGAGGCCCGAGACTGTTCAACACGCTTCCACTACACATAAGGGACATAACTGGCCGACCCCTCACAGTGTTCAAGAGAGAACTATCAACATCAGAGGCCCGAGACTGTTCAACACGCTTCCACTACACATAAGGGAC
>NC_091199.1:14567077-14572077 GCF_040958095.1 Procambarus clarkii | reverse complement strand
AGCAGTAACAGCAGCAGCAGTAACAGGAGCAGTAACAGCAGCAGCAGAAGCAGTAACAGCAGCAGGAGCAGTAACAGCAACAGGAGCAGTAACAGCAGCAACAGCAACAGGAGCAGTAACAGCAGCAGCAGCAGCAACAGCAGAAGCAGTAGCAGTAGCAGCAGTAACAGTAACAGCAGGAGCAGTAGTAGTAACAGTAACCACAGAAGCAGTAACAGCAGTAGTAACAGCAGCAGTAACAGCAGTAGTAACAGCAGCAGTAACAGTAGCAGTAACAGCAGCAGTAAAAGCAGTAACAGCAGGAGCAGCAGTAACAACAATAGCAGCAGCAGCAGTAACAGCAGCAGCAGCAGTATCAACAGCAGCAGCAGTAACAGCAGCAGCAGCAGCAGCAGTAACAGCAGCACCAGCAGTAACAACAACAGCACCAGCAGTAACAGCAGCAGCAGCAGTAACAGCAGCAGTAACAACAGCACCAGCAGTAACAGCAGCAGTAACAACAGTAACAGCAGCAGTAACAACAGCAGTAGTAGCAGTAACAGTAGCAGTAACAGCAGCACCAGCAGTAACAGCAGCAGTAACAACAGTAACAGCAGCAGTAACAACAGTAACAGCAGCAGTAACAACAGCACCAGCAGTAACAGCAGCAACAGTAACAGCAGCAGCAGTAACAGTAACAGCAGCAGTAACAACAGCAGTAGTAGCAGTAACAGTAGCAGTAACAGCAGCACCAGCAGTAACAGCAGCAGCAGCAGTAACAGCAGCAGTAACAACAGTAACAGCAGCAGTAACAACAGCACCAGCAGTAACAGCACCAGCAGTAACAGCAGCAGTAACAACAGTAACAGCAGCAGTAACAACAGCAGTAGTAGCAGTAACAGTAGCAGTAACAGCAGCACCAGCAGTAACAGCAACACAAAGCCTCGTCGCACGTAAGCTCTCCATAAAATGTAAGATTTGTCTCTTAACTTTGGCGCTACAAGACAAAACAAAATTGGCCTCTTACATCTTAAGTGAGCAGGCGCGCCAAATTGACTTCCTGAATTTCCTGCTGAAACTCGCCAACAAATTGAGCTTTTTATTAAAAAAGTCAAGAGGAAAAAAAAGAGTGTCTGTACCAAAAATGTCTCACGATAACAGGAAATATTAAGCTATTTTGTTATAATCTAATAGAAGCTTTTTCTTCCAAGGTGTTCCCTTGGATCAGCACACTGTGAGTGTGAGTGTGAGTGTGTGTGTGTGTGTGTGTGTGTGTGTGTGTGTGTGTGTGTGTGTGTGTGTGTGTGTGTGTGTACTCACCTAGTTGTACTCACCTAGTTGTGTTTGCGGGGGTTGAGCTCTGGCTCTTTGGTCCCGCCTCTCAACCGTCAATCAACAGGTGTACAGATTCCTGAGCCTATCGGGCTCTGTCATATCTACACTTGAAACTGTGTATGGAGTCAGCCTCCACCACATCACTTCCTAATGCATTCCATTTGTCAACCACTCTGACACTAAAAAAGTTCTTTCTAATATCTCTGTGGCTCATTTGGGCACTCAGTTTCCACCTGTGTCCCCTTGTGCGTGTTCCCCTTGTGTTAAATAGACTGTCTTTATCTACCCTATCAATCCCCTTCAGAATCTTGAATGTGGTGATCATGTCCCCCCTAACTCTTCTGTCTTCCAGCGAAGTGAGGTTTAATTCCCGTAGTCTCTCCTCGTAGCTCATACCTCTCAGCTCGGGTAATAGTCTGGTGGCAAACCTTTGATCCTTTTCCAGTTTAGTCTTATCCTTGACTAGATATGGACTCCATGCTGGGGCTGCATACTCCAGGATTGGCCTGACATATGTGGTATACAAAGTTCTGAATGATTCTTTACACAAGTTTCTGAATGCCGTTCGTATGTTGGCCAGCCTGGCATATGCCGCTGATGTTATCCGCTTGATATGTGCTGCAGGAGACAGGTCTGGCGTGATATCAACTCCCAAGTCTTTTTCCTTCTCTGACTCCTGAAGAATTTCCTCTCCCAGATGATACCTTGTATCTGGCCTCCTGCTCCCTACACCTATCTTCATTACATTACATTTGGTTGGGTTAAACTCTAACAACCATTTGTTCGACCATTCCTTCAGCTTGTCTAGGTCTTCTTGAAGCCTCAAACAGTCCTCTTCTGTTTTAATCCTTCTCATAATTTTAGCATCGTCCGCAAACATTGAGAAATGAATCGATACCCTCCGGGAGATCATTTACATATATCAGAAACAAGATAGGACCGAGTACAGAGCCCTGTGTGTGTGTGTGTGTACTCACCTATATGTACTCACCTATATGTGCTTGCAGGATCGAGCATTGACTCTTGGATCCCGCCTTTCGAGCATCGGTTGTTTACAGCAATGACTCCTGTCCCATTTCCCTATCATACCTGGTTTTAAAATTATGAATAGTATTTGCTTCCACAACCTGTTCCTGAAGTGCATTCCATTTCCCCACTACTCTCACGCTAAAAGAAAACTTCCTTACATGTGTGTGTGTGTGTGTGTGTGTGTGTGTGTGTGTGTGTGTGTGTGTGTGTGTGTGTGTGGAGGGTAGAGGGGAAAGAGGGAGGGAGGGGGGGAGGGAGAGGGGGAGGG
Organism: Procambarus clarkii; assembly: GCF_040958095.1. Lineage (NCBI taxonomy): Eukaryota > Metazoa > Arthropoda > Malacostraca > Decapoda > Cambaridae > Procambarus > Procambarus clarkii. The sequence goes on along the minus strand of NC_091199.1, from coordinate 14,569,466 downwards.
AGAGGGGGAGGGAGAGGGGGGGAGAGGGGGGGAGAGAGAGAGAGAGAGAGAGAGAGAGAGAGAGAGAGAGAGAGAGAGAGAGAGAGAGAGAGAGAGAGAGAGAGAGAGAGAGAGAGAGAGAGAGAGAGAGAGAGAGAGAATCTCACGTAACTAACTATTCATAGTGACCTTCTATTGTCACATTGCTTTCACTGCCTGGTTATTATCTCACCCACACACACACCGTGGGGCTGGTGGCTGAGAGGACAGCGCTCTAGACTCATGGACCTAGGGACCGGGGTTCGATCCTCGCATCCGGCGGAAACAGATGGGCAGTTTCCTTCACCGTGATGCCCTGTTACCTAGCAGTAAATAGGTAGACTTTAAAGAGCACAATAAAGTAGCCGTCACAACTGCAAGAAAAATGACAGGTTGGATAACAAGAACCTTTCACACTAGAGATGCTATACCGATGATGATACTCTTCAAGACGCTTGTGCTCTCTAGAGTGGAGTACTGCTGCACAATGACAGCTCCTTTCAAAGCTGGAGAAATTGCTCAGAAAAGCAGAGGTGCAACAGGTACTCTGAGAGAGAACTCTATCAACATCAGAGGCCCGAGACTGTTCAACACGCTTCCACTACACATAAGGGACATAACTGGCCGACTCCTCACAGTGTTCAAGAGAGAACTATCAACATCAGAGGCCCGAGACTGTTCAACACGCTTCCACTACACATAAGGGGCATAACTGGCCGACCCCTCACAGTGTTCAAGAGAGAACTATCAACATCAGAGGCCCGAGACTGTTCAACACGCTTCCACTACACTTAAGGGACATAACTGGCCGACCCCTCACAGTGTTCAAGAGAGAACTATCAACATCAGAGGCCCGAGACTGTTCAACACGCTTCCACTACACATAAGGGGCATAACTGGCCAACCCCTCACAGTGTTCAAGAGAGAACTATCAACATCAGAGGCCCGAGACTGTTCAACACGCTTCCACTACACATAAGGGACATAACTGGCCGACCCCTCACAGTGTTCAAGAGAGAACTATCAACATCAGAGGCCCGAGACTGTTCAACACGCTTCCACTACACATAAGGGGCATAACTGGCCGACCCCTCATAGTGTTCAAGAGAGAACTGGATAAAACACCTCCAAAGGATACCTGATCAACCAGGCTGTGACTCATACGTCAGGCTGCGAGCAGCCGCGTCCAACAGCCTGGTTGACCAGTCCAGCAACCAGGAGTCCTGGGCGATGACCGGGCCGCGGGGACGTTGTGCCCCGAATCCTCGCAAGATAACCATCCTTTCAAACTCAACTGCTTGGTTGAACGTACAAAAATGCACTGTTGGACCCAATTTTCTAGGTTATGCAACAGTTCACATTTGTACGTTTGACGAATCATAAGTACTATCATATGACGTTGTTTATTTCATGGAGCGATTTGCATATTATTTCAGCTGCCACTTAACTTTGTTAAATTTTTCTTATCAGAGCCTCCCAGGGCCTCCCAGGCCCTCCCAGGCACCCCATTATGGTCCCAGGCAATCCCTGGTACTCCTAAGTACACTCTTGGTACTCCCAAATCCCCACAGGTATTTTTAGGAACATGCAGGTACTCGTGTGTATTCCCAGGTCCCGATTGGTACTTCCATCCACTGCCAGGTACTCGACCCCTTGTACTCACAGACAGTCCCACGCTCCCTCTCCCAGCAAGTCCCAGGTGGTGATGGAGTGACACAGGAAAGTCCCATCACGACCAATATATATAGTAGACACTATCAGGCTGGCTCCCATAGCCGTCCAGTCCTACAGAATGAGCAGTCGGTCGGTGTCTGTCTGTCTGTCTGTCTGTCTGTCTGTCTGGCTGTCTGTCTGGCTGTCTGTCTGTCTGTGTCTGTCTGTCTCTCTCCATTCTTCCTCTTCCAACCACACCCCCCCCCCCTAATTCTTCTTCCTCCTCCTCCTCCTCCTCGTCTCAAGCTCATTTTCAAATTAGGTTCTCCAGACATGTCGTAAGTTATCCGTTAAGTTGGCTCGTAAACCGCTCTCTTGCGAGCCCAGCCAAGCATCATGCACGTTGCCTCACCAGGTAACACACAGCTCCGTTGAACACACGTTTTATGACTTGTCAACACTTGGGAGGATTCCTACAGACATTCTTGGGTCTTCAGGGAGATGTCTCGGTAAGTCTAACTCCAGACTTCAGTCATTGACTTCGCTAAACCTCTAAGGGATTACCCACTGACTTCGCTAAACCCCTAAGGTATTACCCACTGACTTCGCTAAACCCCTAAGGTATTACCCACTGACTTCGCTAAACCCCTAAGGTATTACCCACTGACTTCGCTAAACCCCTTAGGTATTACCCACTGACTTCGCTAAACCTCTAAGG